>NC_060897.1:19322987-19492987 GCF_014805685.1 Silurus meridionalis | reverse complement strand
ATGTTATGTGTCAGGTGTGTGTTTAAGTATTTTTTATTTGCAATCGTTAGCCACTGTTAGAAGCCAAACAAAAAGATAGCTTGCGAGTTAGGTAGGAAGCTAGGCTGATGTAGCTGTACAAATATTATATATTGTCTACTGAAATTAAATATATACAGTATATACATCTTAATGGGTAACTGTTAAGACTCTAGTGAGTCAGGTGTGTCATCTACAGTGGGGGTCCCCAACCTTTTTTAAACTGAGAGCTACTTCTTGGGTACCGATTAATGTGAAGAGCTACCAGTTTGATACACACTTCTGAAATAACAAATTTGCTCAATTCACCTTTAATTATGTTATTATTAATACTTAATGATATTCTATATCTTAAAGAATTAAAGATAATCTATATCTTGTCATCTATATTTTAATATTGTCATTTTCAAATTCACACCAATGCAAGTGTGATTTAAAAAAGAATACAAACAAAAAGATTAGATGCAGCTCACTGATAAGTGGCGCTATGGTGAGCTATTTTTTAGAAAAGGCCCACAGGCGACTCATGTGGTCCAGGTACAATTATGGTGACCCCTGATCTACAGCAACTGCAGTACCAGTGCAGATTTTGCCCAGTCATTGTTTAAAAACACAGCAACAAAACTTAATAGTTAGTGGTTCAGGGATTTCTGCCTCCACCTAAGCTCCGCCCACAGAAATGTCACTATGTTTTACTAACTGAAAAAGGGTCTATAAAGCAACTGTTTTAGCCAAGAATAGACACCAGATGAGGCTACCGGAATGGATAAATGCATCTCCGTTACTTCCTTCCAAGCTTTTTCACTTGAAGTGTGTCAGATTTGACACAGATTTGTTGAGAGGCTGTATTTATTTCTTTTTTGTTCGTCTGTGAAGGAGCTAAAGTTTTGAGAGGAGGTAGTAGGTCAGTGGTTAGGGGTTTAGAATTACTGATTGGAAGGCCCTTTAACAAGGCCTTCAACCCTTCCTTCTCTAAAGGCTCTGTATCATGGCTGACTCTATGCTCTGAACCCACTATTACCAATGCAAAAGATCTGGTCCAAGTAATCTGCATGTGTTTTTGTCATACTGAATTTAAATAAAAGGAAAAAACATCAAATGACACAATGTGCTGGAACTTTTTTTCTGCTGATATTAACTGATATTAAGACTCCGGAAGACCGCCAATGGAAACTCAGCTACTGTATCAGCGAGGAAAAAGGGGGAGCACAAAGTGGACTGAATAAGACATGGGAGATTTGCTCCATTTTTCCAGTTGCTACTTGGCCGTCCCCGGGTTTCGCCGGGAAAATAAAAACGCGCCAAGCGACGATGTCATAGTGGAAATTCAGGACAGGACGAGTTCAGCTGCACTACAGAATCTTCGTTTTAATGAATCATGACCTCTCTGTTTGGCAGCAGGCTCTCCTGCTGCTCGCTCTCTCTTTCGGATCACACGGTCAGAGCGCCTCAGGAGGAAAGAGTTTATAACCTGAAACATCTTTCTTCTATATAACTCCGTCTGTCCGTCTGTCTGTCTGCGTGATCGTCCGTCTCTCTGGAGAGGAAGAAGCTTCAGGTCAAAATGATGAAAAATACAAGACATAAATTACCCCACATAAAGCTTTACGCTCTTGGCTCGGCTTTCTGGTTTACACATGTTTCTCTATTTCACAAATCATGTTCATCGAGACACAAGCAACATGAAGAAATAATAGAGAGAAATAGTTGATTTTTTAAATCACACCTTTATCACATAAAGGTGGTTTTGATGCCCCACCCCCCAATCTCCTAATTCCATTCATAACACACCCGTCACACTTCAGAAGGATCCTTGAGCATGAGGAGTGTTTCCGGGACTCAGGGTTCAACTTCACGTGTTTTATATTTCACACTTTTTTTTTTTTCCTCCCCCACATGTAATGGACGTCCACGTTTAGCGCACGTGTTGACGTGTGATTGTTTTGACGATTCATTTATTTTCACATCTGTTTTTCTTCTTCTGCACACCATTTTTTTCCTGGTGCTTTTTTGACAATGATTCACAATTTTTCACATGTGAATTTTATTACGAGATTACTCGATGTTCACGTGTGAATTTGTCTCATGATTTTTTTCCATGCAATTTTTGAAAATGCATTTCTTTTTAAGGATGATCCATTTTTGTGCTTTTTTTTCCTCACTTGTCTTTTGATATTTGATCATTTATTTTCTCATGATTAATTCAGCCATGTGCTTTCACCTTATTTCCATGTGATCCACAGTTTTTTCTATTAAATTTTTTAAAATTGTCATCCCCCTAATATTTACGACTTATTCATTTTTACACTTAATATATTGTCATACAACATTTTTTAAAATGTTTTATCCTCCCCTTGCTTTCACTTTTATTTGTATCGGATTCATTTCTCATATAGGATCTTTTTCTTCCATAATTTGTTTTACTTCACTTCTTAACGTTTTTGTTCTTTTTTCCATTTACACTTTATTTATACTATTGTTATAGAAGAATTTATTACGTTTATTTTATTTTGCACAGCTATAGCCTTTATATTTATTTACTGTACTTACTCCTACTGACTTTCATTCCCCTTCTCGCCAGTGCATACCTCCACCTCTCCAGGCTCTTCTCAACATGCTCCCTACTCTCACCACAAATAACAATATCATCCGCAAACATCATAGTCCAGGGAGACTCCTGTCTGACCTCGTCCGTCAACCTGTCCATCACCACTGCAAACAGGAAAAGGGCTCAGGGCCGATCCTTGATGCAGTCCAACCTTCACCCTGAACCAGTCTGTCATTCCTACTGCACACTTCACTTCTGCCACACTGTCCTAATACATGTCCTGCACCACCCTCACATACCTTTCTGACACACCAGACTTCCTCAT
This sequence comes from Silurus meridionalis, assembly GCF_014805685.1. Taxonomy (NCBI): domain Eukaryota; kingdom Metazoa; phylum Chordata; class Actinopteri; order Siluriformes; family Siluridae; genus Silurus; species Silurus meridionalis. The sequence continues at coordinate 19,490,096 of NC_060897.1, read as the reverse complement.
ACAATACCACAACTCCTCTCTCGGCACCCTGTCGTACGCTTTCTCTAAATCCACAAACACACAATGCAACTCCTTCTGACCTTCTCTATACTTCTCCATCAACATTCTCAAAGCAAATAACGCATCTGTGGTGCTCTTCCTCTGCATAAAACCATACTGTTGCTCACAAATGGTCACCTCTTCTCTCAGCCTGGCTTCCACTACTCTTTCCCATAACTTCATGGTGTGACTGATCAACTTTATTTCCCTGTAGTTACTGCAGGTCTGCACATCTCCCTTATGCTTAAAGATCGCATATACAGCACAGACCAAAAGTTTGGACACACCTTCTCAATCAAAGAGTTTTCTTTATTTTCATGACTATGAAAATTGTAGATTCACACTGAAGGCATCAAAACTATGAATTAACACGTGGAATTATATATGGAATTATATACATAACAAAAAAGTGTGAAACAACTTAAAAATGTCATATTCTAGGTTCTTCAAAGTAGCCACCTTTTGCTTTGATTACTGCTTTGCACACTCTTGGCATTCTCTTGATGAGCTTCAAGAGGTAGTCACCTGAAATGGTCTTCCAACAGTCTTGAAGGAGTTCCCCGAGAGATGCTTGGCACTTGTTGGCCCTTTTGCCTTCACTCTGCGGTCCAGCTCACCCCTAAACCATCTCGATTGGGTTCAGGTCCGGTGACTGTGGAGGCCAGGTCATCTGGCGCAGCACCCCATCACTCTCCTTCTTGGTCAAATAGCCCTTGATGCCTTCAGTGTGACTCTACAATTTTCATAGTCATGAAAATAAAGAAAACTCTTCGAATGAGAAGGTGTGTCCAAACTTTTGGTCTGTACTGTATATACATTATTATTTTTACATATAATTTTGCCCTGTGCTTTCACATTATTTCCATGATTCATAGTTGATATTTTTTGGTGATTTTTTTATATTTCTTCTGACATGTGACTTTTATCCCTGTAATGATTCACAACCCACTTCTTTTTACAATTATTATATTGTGCAGGAAATATTTTTTGAATGTCAAATCCCCATGTAATTTACTTCTTTTATCTGATTCATTTTTATATAGGAAAATATTTCAGAATTTCAGAGAAATGTTCCTAATTTTTGTAATCTGCAGTAAGGCCTTTAAAATAATATTTATTCCCCAGATGAATAATTTAATATTTGTAAATTTATTAATGAACCTGCCGTTAAATAAGTTTCACGTATGCTTCACGTAGTTATTTCACCCAGACAACGCTTGATACTGCACTCTACATGAGTGGGAAAGCTGCAAAAGTATGAGACTAAATCCAATGCCTTTCATTTCATTACAAAATACTAAAATTAAACTAGAGATGAAAATACAATCAGGCCGAGCAGATGATGCTGTTAGGATTTTGAGGGATACTTTTTTTATAGGCTCTCCCCAGGAAACAGCGTCTCCCCAACATCCTGAACTTCAGACTTTCACCAGAAAGTTTTCCCTTTTTTTCTTCTGAGGACGCATCTTATCAAAAAGTTGGAAATAATGAAATGAGAAATGGAATTATATAAACAGGAGCTTTGAAGCTGCCTCTGTTTTCATAAGTTGAAATAAAGAGAAAAAGAAAAGAGATTAAAAGAAAAAAATCCTTTCATTAGTTTTATATAAAATATTTTATTTCAGGGAGCAAAAAAGTTTGTAATAAAATCCTCACACATCAATTCAGTCGCTTTAACTGCTCACAAGAAGTTTCTTTTTTAAAGTTTCTTCCTTTCTTTCCATGATTTTACCTCTTTCTTTCTTTCTTTCTTTCTTTCTTTCTTTCTTTCTTTCTTTCTTTTTTTCCTTCCTTCTAACTCCTAACTTTTTTATTCACTTTCTTCTCTCCTTGTTTTTCTTCATTTTGCCTTTCTTTTTTCAATACTTTCCTTCCTTCCTTCCTTCCTTCTTCCTTCCTTCCTTCCTTCCTTCCTTTCATTAAATTGACTTACTTTCTTTCTCTCTCTCTCTCTTTCCTCATTTTGTTTTCCTTACAGTCTTTACTTCTCACAATTTTTCCACCTTACTTTTTTTTTTTCTGTTTTCAATACTTTCTTCCTTCCTTCTTTCTTTCTTTCTTTCTTTCTTTCTTTCTTTCTTTCTTTCTTTCTTTCTTTCTTTCTTTCTTTCTTTCTTTCTTTCTTTCTTCTTTCTTTCTTCCTTCCTTCCTTCTTCCTTCCTTCCTTCTATTACATTGTTTTTCTTTCTTTCTCTTTCCTCATTTTGTTTTCCTTACAGTTTTACTTCTAACAAATTTTCACCTTTCTTTCTTTCTTTCTTTCTTTCTTTCTTTCTTTCTTTCTTTCTTTCTTTCTTTCTTTCTTTCTTTCTTTCTTTCTTTCTTTCTTTCTTTCCTTTTATTTTATCATTTTGCCTACTTCTTCTTTACTTTTCTTCTATCCATTTATATTATAGCTCAGTGGTTAAGGCTCTGGGGTCGGGGATTCAAGCCCCAGTATTACCAAGCTGCCACTCTTGGGCCTTTGAGTGAGGCCCTTAACCCTCTGTGCTCCAGGGCCGCTGTATCATGGCCGACCCTGCCCTCTGACCCCAACTTCTAAGCAAGCTGGGATATGCGAAGAAAGAATTTCACTGTGCTGTAAAGTGACAAATAAAGTCTATTCTATTCTTCTTCTTTTTCTATTTGTCTTTTTTTCTTTAATTCTACCAAACAAGGATCTGCTGTCTCTGATGTTCTGCTCAGCTGACAGATCTTTGTGGTTTTCTGTTAGTTCTTCACCCTTTAGCAATGATGGGGAGAGAGAGCGAGAGAGAGAGAAAGAGAGAGAGAGAGAGAGAGAGAGAGAGAGAGAGAGAGAGAGAGAGAGAAAGAAAGCATCAGAAAGGTGTGTAAGTAAAAAGTCTAAAATTAGACTCCAGCTTTGTGGGTTGTTGGTTTGTTTAGAGCATAAACTGTAAACCATCACAGCATGGCATACAGTAGCAGGAGTAGTTGATCACTTCCACAGGAGTGATCGGGTCAGATCCGGTGTTTGGGATCTAGCTTCTCGTTAGCTCACTAATCCCAACGTGAAGAAGAAACGTTTACACACAAACCCGGCCTTAATCCAAGTGAACAGCGTAAACGTTATTATAATAAATAATAAATCACCCCAAGGGTGTCATTACAGCAGGAGTTTCTAGGCCAAGGTCACGTGACTCCTCCCACTCTGCTCTCTTCTCATTTATAATACAAAAACAATTCCAACAAATCAGTCGCTCAGTAATGAACGCGTTTGATGTTCGTTATAATTAGGAACTAATTAATGGTCACACAGTACAAGTGCAGTGTGTGTGTGTGTGTATATGCTTCTTTCTTTCTTTCTTTCTTTCTTTCTTTCTTTCTTTCTTTCTTTCTTTCTTTCTTTCTTTCTTTCTTTCTTTCTTTCCCTGCTTCCTTCCTTCCTTCCTTCCATTACATTGAATTTCTTTCTTTCTTTCTTTCTTTCTTTCTTTCTTTCTTTCTTTCTTTCTTTCTTTCTTTCTTTCTTTCTTTCTTTCTCTCTCTTGCTTTCTTTCTTTCATTCACTTTTCTGCTCTTTTCTTTGGTTCTAAACTATTTCTTCTCAGCACTGACTCTTCTTTCCCACTCTTTCTCTTCCATCTCCTTCTTTAATATTTTTGCCAAATTCATCTCGTTCTTTATTCTTCCCTCCCCATTCTCTTTCTCCATCAGACCTGTTTCTTTCTACCTCTCTGAAAGTTTTGATTTCAAGATTTCCATGTCTTTCTTTTGCTGCTTCATTTCCTTTTTCATCTGTTGTTGCACATTTCTTTATTTCTTTCTTTTGATCTTTTCCTTCCTTCATTCATTGTTTCCTTCCATTTATCCTTCCTTATTTGTATGTCAATTCCTTTTTGTATTTATTCGTTCCTTCCATCTTTCTTTTCATTTATTAGTTTATTGATCCATTCTTTGCATCCTTTCTTTTTTCTTTCTTTCTTTCTTTCTTTCTTTCTTTCTTTCTTTCTTTCTTTCTTTCTTTCTTTTTCGTGATCAATTTGCTTTTCACATTTTCCTTCCTTCATTCATTTACCCATTAATTCATTTGTTTTTCTTCCTTTAAGTCCATCTGTTTGTTTCTTCCTTCATCCATCCATTCGTTTCTTCCTTCCTTCCTTCACTCACTTATTTATTCCTTCATTCCATCCATCCATCCATCCATCCACCCACCCATCCATCCTTTCTTCCATACTTTTTAATTCCTTTCTTCATTCATTCATTTGTTCATTATTTTTTTCATTGCATCCTCCCTTCATTTTTTCCCTTCTTTCTTTTCTTCTTTCTTTTCATTGTGCCCTCTTGCACTCTCCTTCTTTCTTTTTTCCTATGTGTTTCTCCCACATTGCTTTTTGCTTTTGCTTCTTTTCTTATACTACTATATTTTGATGTACATTTCTTCATGAATGTTCTCCCCCTCCCCTCTTTTCCTTACTGAAGATGAACAAATGAACGAGAGTTGAAGATTGTTTTCACGTTTCTGTCAGCATGATGGGATATTTAAACGAAGTAAAAGTGACCGTGAATTTCCTGGCAGTTATTAGGATCAGACTGAGGGTTAGGGGGGTTTGGAGGAAATTCATTATTCATCCTGAAACTGTCCTGGGAACAGTGGGTGTGAGGAAGGAATACACCCCTGAGGGATACCAATACATCACAGGGCACTATGAGTGCGCACACACACATACACAGTCACCCGTGTGTGTATAGTGCCCTCTGATGGACTGCGGTCCAGGAATTATTATCCTCTAGCACTCATTTTTCACTCAATATATCTGGATTGACATTTCTCGCTTTTCTTTTCTTTTCTCTTCTCCATTATCTTACACTTATATCTGCTTCCTGATCTCTAGTGCTTTCAATCTTTTTTAGCATCTTTTTTCTTACTTCCTTGTTTCCTTTTTTCCTCACATTTCTTCTCTACATTTTACTTTTTCTCTCTTCCATCGATTTCCTTTCTTTCATAAATTAATCTTTGTTCCCTTTCCCCCTATTAATCCCTCACTCCTTTTCTATTTTTTTCCCTTCACCTTGTCTTTTTGCTCATTCCCCTTCTACCATCTGCTCTGTCTCTCTCTCCTTTCTTTTTTTCCTCTTCACCGGTGCGTTATAAGACCCGACAGGTGACTCCGAGTCAGAGGAAACTCCTCCGGAGCTTATCTGATTAACACTCCTGTCCCCTGTCCTGCCTTCTTTCTTTTTTTTCCCTTTCCAATCTAATTATTAGTGCGTTAAAGTGATTTCGGTGAAACTGTGAGATCGGGAACAGATGGGAAAAGACAGACTTTTTATGCCTCTCTGAACAAACTTTGCTCGGGTCTCGAGTGAAGTGAAATACAAACTGCTTTTGAAAACTTCTGGTCTTTATAATCTACAGTCTTCATCCTGACAAAGACGTGTGAGAGAAAAATGTCCCCAATGTCCACAAAAAATCTCCTTTCTTCTAATAAATGTATTGGAACACCTGAGTTTTCCAGCCACATGTACTTCTTCCTAAACTGTGGATGTACACGATTATATATGACGTCTGCGGATGCGGTAGCATGAACTCTTCCCTTTATCTTTAACTCAAACCTTCATTCATTCTATCCATCCCTCATTCATTTCTCAATACTTTGCCGTCCTTCCTTTCTTTTTCTTCCCTTTTTAATTTTTTTCTTCAGCATTTTGTTCAATCCTTGCTTCATTCATTCACATGTTCCTCAGTCTTTCTTTCCTGTATTCTTCTTTTCTTCCTTCATCTGTTTAATCCATGCTTCCCTTCCTTTGTTCATTTCTTCCTACCTTTCTTTATCCATTTTTTACTTCCTTCATTCATCCATTTTTTATTCCTTTCTTGATTCACTCTTTAATTCCTTGTCTTTCCTTCCTTTGTTTCCTTTCTTCCTTCATTTGTTTATCTGTTCCTTCATTAATCCATTTGTTCATACCTTCCTTTGTTTGTTTACTCGTTCCTTTAATCCCTCCTTCCTTTTTTGTTTTTTTCTTTTGTTTATCTGTTCAATCTGTCTTTCCTTGCTTCCTTCATCTATTTGTTCATTGCTTCCTTCCTTAATTCAGTCACTTGTTCCTTCTCTTCTTCCTTCCTTTATTTGTTTTCTTTTTCCATTCATCTGTTCAATTCTTCCTTCCTTCCTTCCTTCCTTCCTTCCTTCCTTCCTTCCTTCCTTCCTTCCTTCTATTGTTTATTAATTCCTTCCATCCTTTCTTCATTTATCTATTTGAGCCTTCCTATTTTCTTTCCTTCCTTCATCCATTTGTTCATTCCTCCTTCCTTTATTCACTCACCTGTTCCTTCAATCCTTCCTTCCTTTGTTTTCTTTTCTCTTTCTTCATTCATTTTCCATTCCTTCCTTCAATTATCTATTTGTCCCTCTGTGTCTTTCTTAATTTATCAATTTGTTAATTCCTTCTTTCCTTTCTTCATCCTTTTGTTCCTTCCTTCCTTATTTTATTTATTTGTTTCCTTTCTTCATTCATCTGTTCAATCCTTCCTTCCTTCCTTCCTTCCTTCCTTCTATTGTTCATTAATTCCTTCCATCCTTCCTTAATTTATTCATTTGATCCTTCCTTCTTTCTTTCCTTCCTTCATCCATTCGTTCATTCCTCCTTCCTTCATTCACTCACCTGTTCCTTTAATCCTTCCATTGTTTTCTTTTCCCTGTCCTCATTCATTTGTCCATTCCTTCCTTCCTACCTTCCTTTCATTATTCATCCATTTGTCCCTCTGTTTCTTTCTTAATTTATCAATTTGTTCATTCTTTCTTTCCTTCCTTTATCCATTTGTTCCTTCCTTCATTATTTCATTTATTTGGCAATTCCTTTCTTCCTTCCTGTCAATCTTCTGGTCAAGTGTCCACAGACTTTTGGCGATACAGTGTATTTGGGGAAAGGAATTGCCTTTAATTTTGGTGCAACGCTAAAATCACTAACAAGACATGGAAAATTATAGCCTCAGTCGCTCAGACTTGCATATGTGGTTTCTCTATAGACCTCAATGTTATGTATAAAGCTAAATATTGAATAGCAGTGACTATAACTGCAAAAGCCAAGCATACAGTAAGTTTTAGCTTATTTTTTAAACATGTTTCCATGACTGGGGTGCAGTCTGTATCTTTCAGTATCTACAAATATGCTAACAAATCCTTTAACCTTCAAATATTCATAATTAATATTCATAGTTCCAAAAATATTTTTGTCTTTTCATGAGTTGTAAGTAAAAGGTCATAGGTTATTATGACATGTGATATATTTTTGGTGGTAAACTACAGGTGAAACAACAAAGAAACATAAAACACACGTCTGGCTGTTTGTTTGATTAAAAAAAAGTCAAATTTGAACATAAAAATTAAAAACATGTCTTTCTAGTTGAGGTGTTAATGGGGTCATGAGAGGTTTATTATTATGTAGATCATTTAAAAAGTAAAAAACTGAAAATAGATTAGCTAGATAGGTATATTATTAATATTATATTCAATAAATAAAATATAAATAAATGTTAAATACTAAAGGCTTTACACATATGTGCAATTTGATACATTAATAAAAAAGAAATTCATAAATTCGATACAATTCGATTTTTCACTTAAAAAAATCATAATTTTGAACTTATAACATCTGATAACAGAATGCGTGAAAAAATAGGAAATTAGCACCATGTGGTTCTGGCAGAAGTTATAGGTCATATTTTATAAGTTTCAGTTTTGAATTTTTTGTAACATTTCATCAATTATAAAGTGAAAAAAATATAATAATTGTATTAAATTGACCATAGTATTTATTTTGATTTACTTATTTTTTTTTAAACCTATTTTCAACTGGGCAAAACTGGTTTTAATTCATTTATTGAGGTTTTATTTTAAGAATTATCATTTTTTTGTAACATTTCATAATGTATTTGACAATTTTTTTCCCTTTTTTTAATTTTTTTTTTAGCTTTTTAACTAGTATTTGTTATCTGCTGATTAATCATGCTGTCAAACATTAATGGTTATTATTATGTATGTACACAACATATTCACACACACACACACACACACACACACACACACACACACACACACACACACAGGACATCAATGTACATTACAGTTAATTATAAATGTATGAGTATGGTAAAGTACTGTCATTACATAGTAATTACGGTGTGTGTGTGTGTGTGTGTGTGTGTGTGTGTGTGTGTGTGTGTGTGTGTGTGCATTTGTGAGTAATGCAATAGTAAAACGCAGTGGTTGTGTTGTTAAAAATATCAGTGTGTGGATTAGGGCACAATTAATCACGCTCGTGCTCCAGTGACACGTAGGACACACAAAAGCTCAGACGCGGAGACACACACATTGGGGGAATATTGTGTTTCATCCACAGGGACAGGACAGGTGCTACTACAGGGGAGTGAACAGTTGTCTCCGTGTTTAACTTCACTTATGTTACATTGAAAATATTTATATACATGTATGACCCATATACAGCAGGAGCACGGCAAATAAATAGATAGACAAATGACAGAGAAGAGATGGATGGATTGATGGATGGATAGATGGATGGATGGATGGATGGGATATATATATATATATATATATATATAGATAGATAGATAGATAGATAGATAGATAGATAGATAGATAGATAGATAGATAGATAGATAGATAGATAGATAGATACACTTCTTACAAGAGTCAAAGGTCCCGTGATTCAAACCCAAGAGGAGTAATCATGTCCCCATAATGAGAACCATAAGGATTCAGCTGTTCTATACTCGAGGTCACTGAAGAACTTTTAGTTCTCGTTAACACAGTCAAAGCACCAGCAACATTGACACCTGTTTCTCTCTCTCTCTCTCACACACACACACACACACACACACACACACACACACACACACACACACACACACATTATATCATATATACATATATATTCTATTCCTGGGAACCACATGTCCCCTTGATAAGAATACCTGACAGTTTTGTGTAGGTATTTGATTAGTCCACATATATAAATGTGTGCTCCTTATGGCACCCAATCCCCCATACACCCACCCACCCACACACACACACACACACACACAGACAGACAGACAGACATCATTCAAATAGACACACACATAAAATATCTAAATGTGTCTGTCAAATGTATCTGATTATAGTGGCTTTGTGGGGACATTTGGCTGCTTTTGTTACAGATATTGTGTGCACAGGTGTTTTATATATATATATATATATATATATATATATATATATATATATATATATATATATATATATATATATATATCTGTGCAGGTTTACAGCAAGGACCTAACAGTCTCATAAGTACAATAATGTAGCTGTGTGGCCCAACTGGTGTTACTCTGTGTACATATATTTTATCCTTTTATTCCTTCATGGGGACCAAATTTACCTTTAGCAAAGAAAAAAGAATGCCGGACAGATTTGTGCTGGAATTTGGCCATTCCCAATAACTTTTTGACATTTTTTTCTTCTACAGTGATACGGTACTGTTCTCTATGTGTGTAGGTTTATAGTGAGAACCTGATATCCCCTTTAGGACAGCAATACATGAAATTAGTTTTTTGCCTGGACAGATTAGACATTCAATATTAAACTGTTCTGTAGAACGAAATAGAAACGAACATAGTTTAAGCACACTTATCTTGAAGGTGTGTGTGTGTGTGTGTGTGTGTGTGTGTGTGTGTGTGTGTGTGTGTGTGCCTGAAGAGATAAGACATTCGAAAATTCACTGTACATCATTTAACTGCACTCTCTCTCTCTCTCTCTCTCTCTCTCTCTCTCTTTTTCCCAGACCACACAGACATTAAAATATCATGAGCGTGTGTGTGTGTGTGTGTGTCAGCCTGGCCCGCAGCAGTGGAAAGACACTGCAGAGATATGACACGTGTAAAAATAGTCTGGAGTATTTGATTAAACTTTTACTAAAAAAGAAAACCAGGAAGCAAAAAGAGTGAGGGAGGGATAGACATCTCTGAAAAAGTGCCAACATAAGCATTATTAAGCAGCAGTGCATTATGGGTTACGGTTAACATTTTAGCTCTAGTCATCATTGTTCTTAACCTAAAAGTAGAAAATAGAACAAGAGGGAAATGGGGTGAGTATGACAGAGAAAGAGATGGAGAAAGATGGAGGAACGGGGGTTGTACCCGTCTGTAAGTGTTTAGCTCTCGTTCTTTTTCTTCATGTGGTTTGTGTGATGAAGCAGACCTCCTCTCCCACTTTAAAGCTCCTGCAGGAATCCCTGGCTTCCTTTTATTTCCTCTAACCTCACACAGTCAATCCCTCGCTCTTTCTCCTCTAACTTACTAATGTAATTATGCAATGTAATTGACATTTGATCTGTAATCTGTATAGTAATTTGCAACAGTATACTGTCTTTAGAGTAAAGTCAAAGTAAATTAGAGTAAGTTACAGTAACCTATAGTAGTATAGTAGATTTGCCATAGCAAATCAAGATTTAGTAACCAATATTTAAACTGTAGTGTCATTAAATTAAAGCAAGTTACAGTACCTTCAGTAGAACAGTCATAGTAAATAAAAGTTATAATAACCTATAGTAGTATAGTACTATTGACATATATAACTTACTATAAGTTACTATGTTAAGTTACTATGTAATTATACATAATGATATATAAAGTTATACTTACTATATTTAAAATTATATTACATTATATTAAGTATAGTAGCATTGTTAAACTAAATTTTGCTGTAATCTTGCCATAGTAGCATGTAGAGAATAGTATCTTAGTCATAATGACTTAGAACAAGCTATGGTAAACTATAGTAATTGAATATATTAGTAATGTCATAGTAACTTAGAGTAAGTTATAGAAAACTACAGTAGTTATTGTAGTATTGTTATTGAAATTTAAAGTAAGTTATAGAAAACTACAGTAGTTATTGTAGTATTGTTATTGAAATTTAGTGTAAGTTATAGAAAATTACAGTAGTTATTGTAGTATTGTTATTGAAATTTAGTGTAAGTTATAGAAAACTACAGTAGTTATTGTAGTATTGTTATTGAAATTTAGAGTAAGTTATAGAAAACTACAGTAGTTATTGTAGTATCATTGTAATTTAGAGTAAGTTATAGCAAACTACAGTAGTTATTGTAGTATTTTTATTGAAATTTAGTGTAAGTTATAGAAAACTACAGTAGTTATTGTAGTATCATTGTAATTTAGAGTAAGTTATAGTCCATAATATTATCAGAGTAATACATTATACTAAGTTTACTAAGTATTGTGACCAATAGAAGTGAAGTATTATTTTATATTAATATAGAGTAAGTTATAGTAGCCTATAGTAGTATAGTAGTTTAATTTAAATTGCAAAAACAAGCAAGAAAATAAGTGTTTGTTGAAGTTTTTTATAGATAGTATTAAGAGGTGGATTGACTCAGGTAGTACACCACCCAAAACCATGTATGGCTGGAAAAGTCAGATGTCCCAACACTTTTCTCCATTTATTCTAGTTAATGGGTGTATTTATTGACGAGGATCACGAGCGTATCATTGTCAATTTGCCCATTTTTTTGTGTTGGTAAATGTGTCATCATTTTGTTTTTTTTTTAATTCAGGTTTAAACCTTATTTGTTTCTTGTTCCACTCCGTATTCCTTCATCTTGTCACTGTAAGTTTATTTTTACATGGCACACGCTCGCTTGCGGTTTCGCCTCTTTACAGCAGAACAATAGGCTTGGTTTCTTTCTCCGTCCATCATTTATGATGAATAAACATTCCAAGATCACAGCGAAGCCCTCGGTTAGCAGTGGTGCAGTTACACGCACCGCAACGCTTTAGATTTACATTTCTGTTTTGATGTCTGCGCCTACGCTCGCTCAGAATAGACGTTTTAGAACGTATGAATCGAAGTCGGGGATCTTTGTGCATTCAGGGATGTGTTCCAATACTGTTTTTAAAGTGCCCTATGTCGACGACTTCTGTTCCAATTCCTTGTGGGTCAGAGTGCCCTGGCCGCCTTGAGGGCCAGTCTATTGCTTTTTTGGGGTTTAAATTAAATGAATTTTAGATATAAGACTGGTTTTGAGATCACAAACTACCCAGAAGTTTTAGTTTGTTCAATAACTTTAAGGTGCACTGTGTCAATACTGTATATTGTGAACAAATGAATGAACGAACAAACAAATAAAAACAAATAAATGCGTAGGTAAGTCAGTAAATAAATACATTTTAAAGCATTATATCAATAAAAATAAATACATAAAAACAGTAAGAGAAACCACAAGTGACAAGTAAATACTAGTGAGAGAAGTGACTGTTTATAGCTGTTATAATTAAGTGATTCATTAATTAATTAAAATTATTTAAGTAAGGAAAAATCATAAATAATTCTAATACTAATAATAATAAATACAACCTATGTAAGGAAAAATCATAAATAATTCTAATATTAATAATAAATACAACCTATGCTGTATTTTACTACTGTTTGTAAATAACCTACAATTAATATTATTATGATTCTTATTTTTAATATATATTATGGAATGACAAACTGCTTTTAGTTATCCATTTAGCGCTACAATCACTGTTGATGAATGGCCTTGAAAAACTTTAATTTTCATTATCATTTACATTAAAGAAGCTATAAACATTATAGTAGCTTATATATATTATTATATATTATTATAAACATTATAGTAGCTTATATGTAAGTTATATATATATATATATATATATATATATATATATATATATATATATATATATATATATATATATAGGTTCTAGGTCATTGTCTATTAAATATAATAATTATGTCTTTCAAAACACTGGTATTGGTATGAATAATATTAGTCATTAAAGTAACCGGTAACCCTACATTATACATACATATACTACTGTTTCTTGCATTTGCATGATCGCTTTTTTCAGTTTGTTATTCATGTCCTATGTCTTTTTTCTTTAGGTCCTTATAACTTGTATTACAGGAACTGAGCTGGATGGTTCACAAAAAAAGAATTTCAGTGGTTGGTGTAACAGACAGTTTTCTGTATGATATACTTTGACAAATACAGTGAATATTTTGAGAGAAATGATAGCTTCACCTCTGACACTGGAGACTCAAATCAACACTTTTTAGATCATGTTACTGTGCAAGTTGCACAAAATATAGAGACAATAATGCCTTAGAAAGAGTGCCAGGAATCCGACAAAGCTGAATTATAGTGCAGTAAAATACAATCCTGTCTCTCAGGCCACATATTATTTTATTTCTGGATGTTTTTTTATTTATATATTATTTGATTATGGAACAACAGTTGCATGAAAATGACATGAAGGGCAACAAAGTCTAGTTTATTTACTGTATAGAACGATGTAATCATTATACATACACTGTGTGTGTGTGTGTGTGTATACAGTATGTGTGTGAGTAAAAGTAAGAGAGAATATAAAGTCATGAAGCATATATATATCATTATTTCCTTAATATGTATCCATTTGTCAATTAATTTAGGTAAAAAATTTAAAAAATCAATAAAATAAAGCAGTACTAATAACCATTTATAACAACAATAATATTTTTTCTTTTTTATTACTATTACTAATGATATTTTTTTTGAACTCAGTATGATTTATTTACAATAACAATAATATTTATGATAACCATTTATCAACAATAATAATAATTAATTAAAATTAAATATCACTGTTACATTTAAAAAACCTAATGCCAATTAAATTTAAAATAGCAATAATGATAACTATAATTTTTATTGTTATTATCATTATTATTGTTACTATTATCATTAGTCACATTATTTTTCTGTTGACTTCTGTTGTAACTGCTTAAAATTCAAATACTATCTACTCTAATTATGCTATACAGAGAACCCCAACTACAGTTCATTCAGTTACATTCCAATCTTCACACACACACACACACACACACACACACACACACACACACACACACACACACACACACACACCACGTGGTGCATTAGGGACAGTATTCAAGCACAGGCCTGTGGTTAGTGTGAGAGAGTACAGTTAAGGTAAGTTTTGATGTGCACTGTCTGGCAATGAACATGCACGAAAACACACACACACACACACACACACACACACACACGCACCCGGCTTGCTCCTACACAAGCCAATAAAAACATCAGTGACATCAGAGGTCGTAAAAACATGACCGTCCAATGTAAGCAGTGAAAATTGTAAAAATATCCTCCCGAAAGGGCCGTATCACTGTAGTGCACTTAAAGGCTAAACACTAGGCTGCACTCCAAAGCTACACAGCCATTATTTAAAAATCTATAAATTATAAAATGTTAGCAAAAAGCAGATCACCTATGTGTGTGTGTGTGTGTGTGTGTGTGTGTGTGTGTGTGTGTGTGTGTGTGTGCTCGAACTTTTGGTAAAGTTTTGCAGTTATCCTGAGGTAAACTTGAGGGACCTGTGTTTAACCCTTTTACAGGTACCTACATTACAGGTACAAGTACAATCTTGATAATATGAGTCTTTTATTTTAGCATCACCTGAGCTAATGAGACACTCGATAAACACAAAGCTTCATGATTTTAAAATGTGTCTCAGGTTAATAATAAAATGAATGTCTTAGGGGAAATTGTGGAACCAAAATGAAACTTCGGTGGACGTGTCCAAAACAACAATTACTACAAACACACCTTAAGAAATTCTGTCCCCAGTTCATTGTGGACTACACACCATACTTTGTAAATTGCCCACTTAACAATCTCCTCGTTCCACCGTGGACGTGTTTTTAAACACCATAGAACCCATTATTACGTTTTTCCGTCTAAGCATTCTGGGACAGTGTTTGAACTGATGGAACTGATGGAACAAAAACCCCTCCTTTAGAAGCACATTCAGGATTTAGGACACAGTATGATTGGACAGAGACGCAGGTGGCTGCAAAGATGTGAGACGAGGTCTGGCTTGTGCACATTCAACCCCCAGAGTGTGTAAATGTTCCTGTAATTACCCCTCCGGGGGCTAAAAAAAAAGCGCTAAGGAAAGAAAAAGCATTCCTGTTAATGAAGGCCTGCTGCTCCTCGTGGTGCTCCTCATGGTGCTCCTCGTGATGTAATGAGTGATGTCACCGAGGGAGGAAGTCGGGGAAGGTTGGGAGCAAGATGGGAGTAAAATCAAACACACCCGAAGAGAGAAAGAAAGACGGAGAGAGATAAAGTTTTCCCAGCATCTGCCTTTCCAACCAGATTGACACAATTAGAAGTAAAAAAAAGAAGTGAAGGGCAGAAATCACACACACACTTTGAAGCTTTGTGAATTAAAAGATTTATTGAGAATGTGGATCGAGTTTTCCCCCGCTGATCGATTAAAGCGCATCTGTGCCTGTGTGTAGCACTGATCTGACAGATTCATGCGATGTGATGTGACACGAGTCGAAAATGTTTCGGATGCTCATAAGGCAAAGTCACACCAGGTTGTCATGGAGACGACATGGTTCTAGCTCATGCCAAAAAAAGTGAAAGAAGACAAAGAAAAAATTATTAGTTTCATTAACCATATCAGGATTTGACTTCCATGCTACTAATACACAACTCACCCCACCCACCCCCCCCCCCATGTTCCACACACATTCGGATTTGTCCATGGATCTGATTTGTTGTGTTTATGTAATAGTGTGGCGTGAAATCAACTCAATATGGCCAGTGAACATAAACCACAAGGAGCTGAATTTCTCAGTACTGAAGATTTTATACGGAAATTACAAAACATCGAAAACACGAACGCGACTTGGATGAGTTGCGTGAGAGCTGCGCGTACAGGGCGCGTCGTCGATCATTTAGCGCTAAACTCATTCTAGAGAAGAGTGACCTATAATTGTACACTACATGGTCAAGCAGACACCTGACCATCAGCTTTTTGAACATCCCATTCGAGAACAAGATGTTCCTTTGGATTTTGGTGGAGGTTTGTGCTCAATCTGCCACAAGGGTGTTAGTAAAAACATCTGATGTAGGTGAGGATGAGATGAGGAAGTCTGGGGTGCAGTCGGCATTCCAATGCATCGTAAAGGTATTCAATAGGGTTTAGAGCTCTATAGCAGGAGATCTTCCAATTGAACTATCTAAAGAATATCTTCATGGAGTTAATACAGGTTTGGGGCTCCTAGTTTAAGTGAAGGGAAAAATTCATGCTATTGCATCCAAAGACATCCAACTGTGTGCCTCCTTTTTGTCCATATTTTGTCCATATCAGAAGTTTGTGTGTTTTAAAAGAGAACAGGAAAGAAGGTTTTAGAAGACAGTCAAATATGGAGGTGGAAAGTTAATGGCTTGGGTTTGTTTCAGTGCAGGGAAGGTTGGAGATTTATTCAAGGAAAACTGAACCAACATGGCGACCATTCTATACTTTAACCATCTGGACTGTGGCACATCTGAACCTACTTCACCATACGACAAGACAGTGACCCGGACCGTATGTCCAAGCTCAGTAAGCATTATTTAGAGATCCAACAGTGGGCTGGAGTGTTACCTATCGAACTGCTCTGGGATGAACTGAATCTAAAGTTCAGAAAATATCTCCAACTAGTGAAGAACACCTATGGCAAAAGGGATGGCGTATTTAGTTTAATGTTTGGAAAAAGAGCAATAAACTTCAAAATCTGAAAGCTTCCTGAACATCCTGAATATGAACAACATTTTCTGCATAAAATATGCAACTTTTGGACTTGAGAACCAAATGGTACTATTCATGTCTGCTTTCTAGATCTTTTTTTTTTTTACCAAAAAATGACCAGGCAGCACCAACAATGGCATTCACTGAAAATGTGGTGAACAGTAAGAAAAAAGCATTGTGTCACAAAGAGAGAGAGAGTGTGTGTGTGTGTGTGTGTGTGTGTGTGTGTGTCTTTGTGAAGACTAAAAACATGATGAGGATATAAAATTATGTGTGTGCAGGTGATGAGATTGACCTTTTTGTGTTAGCGTGTGTGTGTGTGTGAGAGAGAGAGAGAGAGAGAGAGAGAGAGAGAGAGAGAAATGAGATGGGGTATATAAAAAAATAACTGTGGCTCCTTAATAAAGACCATCTGAACTTTTGCTCTCAATGAGGAGTAGATAGAAACTTTCCACACACATTCAAGTCTCTCACTCTGTCACACACACACACACACACACACACACAGAAAAGAGTGAGAGACAGATATTACATGCTGAATCCAAAAGAAATGAAAACACACAGACATGTTATATGTGACTTTGTATGACTAATGAAATGCATTATTGTTCTCAGAAGTCCCACTGCAAGTTGTTTTTGATGAGTGTGTGTGTGTGTGTGTGTGTGTGTGTGTGTGTGTGTGTGTGTGTGTGTGTGTGTGTGTGTGTGTGTGTGTGTGTGTGTGAGAGAGAGAGAGAAAGTACACCAAAGCCCAAAGAGATATACAGAAAGACAGATGGATAGACAGAGTAAAGATCAAGGTGGAAGAAGAAAGAAAGAAAGAAAGAAAGAAAGAAAGAAAGAAAGAAAGAAAGAAAGAAAGAAAGAAAGAAAGAAAGAAAGAAAGAAAGGCATCATTTGTGTATAGTATGCTGTGTGTTTGATGAGTCCCATCAAAGATGCGTCTGGCCTGCTCTCGCGTGTGTGTGCGTGTCGAGACTGAAGCCCCTTGATGAGAACGATTTGAAACCACAGCAGATGATTCAATTTCTCTCTCTCCTGCAGTCGAACCCCAGCAGCGCTGGCTGAGTGCGTGTCTGTGCTTTGATGAGACCACAATGAAACTTTTTCCACATTGACCATTTCTCCGATCTAGAGCAGCTCCTACTAGAAAAGAGATGCTCAGAAACAAGCTGTATTTATTTATTCATCTATTCCTGCATGTCCAAATACCACTCCTATTTCTCATATTGCTTCTTCCACTGATTTCTATGATAATCAATGCTTTTATATATATATATATATATATATATATATATATATATATATATATATATATATATATATATATATATATATTGATTGCACATTAAGAGGTAACCAGAGACTCTTTTTCTCTTCTATTTAAATCCATATTATATCCATGTCTTGTTAATGGGGGACCCGATATCATTATTACAAGGATGGCAAAACTACATTCGATGGTACAGTATGAGGAAGAAAACTTGAGAGGAACCAGACTCAAAAGGAAACCCATCGTCGTTTGGGTGACACCACGAGTGTTGGGGGACGCCTCTGAATCAAGTCTAGTCCTTCTTGCAACTCCTTCAACTCAACTCAATTCAACTCAATTCAACTCAAGCCTTATTGTAATTCTTCCACATACACAGTATACAAAACAACGAAATGTCTTTGCTAACAGACCAAGGTGAATAGACTGTGAACATTTGTTTGTATGGCGGCACTAAAACACATACAAATAAACCCTTCAAACAAGAATGAAGTTAAACTTTCTTTCGGCTTCTCCCATTAGGGGTCACCACAGCGGACCATCCGCATGTTTGATTTGGCACATGTTTTTACGCTGGATGTCCTTCCTAATGCAACCCTCCCCATTTATCCGGGCTTGGGACTGGCACTAAGGCTTGTGCAACCCTAATGGCTGGGGTTGGTTCCCTGACCGGGGATCGAACCGGCCCGCAGCAGTGAGAGCACCGCATCCTAACCACTAGATTTATTATATAGTTATTTGACCTAATTGGGACCTTGCCTCTGTGTGGATCATTTCCAAACCAATCATTTCATCTGATTTCGGATCTTACACATGGACACCTATGCCAGAATATGGCTAACCCGGTTTTAGCATTAGAGGAATTTGAGATTAGCAGGATCCACCCTGCCAGACACGCACAAATGAATCTCAGCCCTGTCAACTTTACTGGGGTTGCCCTTGGGGTTGCCGCCATCAAGGGAGCCCTAGACAAAAATGAAATGGTAAGCTCAGTGGTTAAAGTGTTGGCCCTTCGATCACCACTGCTGGGCCCTTGGGCAATATTCTTAACCCCTTAACTGCTCAAGTTGGATAAGTATAAATGAGATAGTTGTACAGGTAAGTTACTCATCTCATTCCAGATTTCATAGGGGACCCTCCCTTTTTGTGCTTTAAGGTTGCAGAGCTACCCCTTCTAACTGATGACCGGCAGAAATTATTCCCTATTTACTAGTCCTTCTAACGTTAGTCTTCCAAGGACAGTCATTCCGATTCAAGCGCTTTGTCCTTTGGCTTTCTCCTAGCACAGACGTATCTGATCAATTCCAGAAAGTTGTGTGTGCTGGTGGGGGTACACGTTTTCATTCCAGCCAAACAGAATCCAACCCTCGAGTCTAGTTAAAGCCAATCAAGTGGTTAAACATGTGGAATCGTGTGGCTCCTGCTTGACTGGAATAAAAACCCGTATCCAAACTGGCTCTTTGGAGATTGGACACCACTGTTCTAGTACAGTAGGTGCTTCTGGAGATGCAAGCCTTAAAAATAAGTAGTCTAAGTTTTAAAGCCTCAACACATTCTATGGTACCAATCCAGATTTTCAATGCAGGTTCGGTGCACTCAACTTAAAATTCAGTTTGAAGCAACCCCAACACTGGGCATGTTTCTGAGCTTTCACTGTACATTGCCTTGATTTCTTTACCCCTTACATCATTATGGTAGATTTGCCTGACTTAAGTTTGCACCTGTTGCCATGGTTTTCCTTGGGCAATTGCTTAACAAACCACATGCCTCGCAATAGAGAGTATGCAGTGAATATTCTGGAAGGAAATCATTGGGTATCAATGAAAACGCTCGACTCTGTTAACTTTAAAATCGTTCAGCATTCTGTGTTCACCCGGGATCAAAAAGTTCTTAAATACAAGTTTCAGTGCATACTTTATTAACTTTTTTTCCCCAATCGAAACGTATTAGATGTAATAAATCGCTACAAATCATCATCTCAATCCAAGGAATATATTCATTAGAAAAGATGGCTTCGCGAATGCTCTTTATAATAAAATCTAATTTTGTAAGACAATCATGAACGTTAACAATATCGCATAACCGCAATCCAAATCTTCAGGTGACACCTTTCTCAGATTTCAGCCCGTTTACAATAACGTGATCACAACGGCTTAGTTTTCAGCCTTTTTAATTTCATGGACATTTGGAAACAATTTTTTTTTCCTGCATCTGCGAAAAGGGGGAAAAAAAACACTTGGCTGTGATACCATCAAACATTCTTCAGAGTAACAGACTTCAGGAGATCGCTCAGAGACTCAGAGAGAAAGGTCTCTCCTTTAAAGATCATATCATACCCTGTCTCTCTCTTTTTTTTCACGTACACACACACACACGCATAGACACAATGAGGTC
Organism: Silurus meridionalis; assembly: GCF_014805685.1. Lineage (NCBI taxonomy): Eukaryota > Metazoa > Chordata > Actinopteri > Siluriformes > Siluridae > Silurus > Silurus meridionalis. The sequence goes on along the minus strand of NC_060897.1, from coordinate 19,469,760 downwards.
CAATGGAAAGTTTGATTACTCAGAGGCTTGGTATTAAAAGTGAAACACTGTATGTTGCAAAGCCAAACTAAGTGACCTAATCCAGTTAATATTGCAATTTTTATGAATTTGGCACCGCCAGAACAGTATCGCGTTCTCTCATCGCCGTCGTTTACGATTTCATCAAAGCCGCTTATGAAATACCGTTCAATTAAAGTGTGACGCGGATTTTTTTCATTATTTTATTCGGAGCACCTTTGATATACCCGATATATTTTTACTCAGCATACCGGAGGAGTTTCTGCTTCCATGTAAAACAAGGGCAAAGTGGAAATGACATGCTTTATCAATTTTATTTTTCTAATTTGTTACATCGTGTGCTTCAAAGGTGTGTTTGACTTCTTAGGACGATTTTATCAAACAATTCCCTGCTTCCACTAATCACTATGAGGTTGGCTGAAGTACAACTTTTGACCCTATGGTCCATGATTTCAAATCCATGCATCACCAAGTTTCCATTCCTGGGCACTTAAACGAGGCACTTATCCCTTAGTGCTCCAGGGGTGTATCATGGCTGACCCAACATTCTGACCACAGCTTCACTATGCTGTAAAGTACATGTAATAAGTATAAAGCGCCTTTACCTTTTTTACATGGACAAATCAATCCTTGCCTTATGTACTGGGGTTGAGTTAGGGTCTACAATCAAGGAAGCCCTGAAAAGCAAACTGCAGGTTTCACAATTAGAAAATCAGCCACATGAGCTCCAAATACACAACAAATTACTGCAAAAGTTCCCACATATAAATCATTCAACCTGCTCTGGAAAGGTCTAATGTAAGACCACTGTGCTCAATTTAACATTTAATCCCCATTCTTTCATTATAATGACTTCCACTCTTCTGGGAAGATGTTCCACTAGATTTTGTGGAGATTACAAAGATGCTAGTAAAGCCAGGTAGTGGTGTATGTGCCCAGGCCTTCAGGGAGGGTGCAGTCAGCGTTTCAAATCATTCCAAAGGTGTTCAGTAGGGGTAGTGCTCTATAATAGGAGATCTTGCACACCAACCCACATAGAGCATATCTTCATGAAACTGCCCTTGATAAGAAACAACATAATGGGTGACATTTTGTAATGTAAATTTACACCAAAAGATGTTACAAAATGCTATAGAAACATATCAAAACTGCTATAGAAAATAAATCACCTGATTCAAGAAACCAATTTGTTGATTTCTACTTCCAATTCTGGTCTCAGTATCTAGGGGTATCTGGGAAAGTAGTAGCTCATTGGTTAAGCATTGGATTGTGGACCAGAAAGAGTTCAAATGAGTTCAAATCCCAGCACCACCAAACCAAGCTGCCACTTCTGGGCCCTTGAGCAAGGCCCTTAACTGCTCAGTTAAATTGGAAGTTTTAGCAAAAATGGAATTGGATTTTTTGGAGAAAGTATCTCTTAAACACCAATCCAAACCTGTTTTTTCTCAACTAAAGGAACGAATTCTAAGAAACACCTAACACTCTTGTGTGTTTATTTCAGCTAGACTCAATGATTGCAGAGTAGAACTGTTTCAGCAGCTCCTGTGAGGGGTTGAATTTCCTCAGTTGGCGATATTTATTCTCAAAGCTATTTCAAACTAATACGGTTTGGGAAAATGCTCTAAGCAGTGTACATAAGATTTCAATAGTAGTAACACTTTATGGAGAAGTAGAGAAAAAGGTTCGAAAAGTCTCAGAGCTAGTTTTATAACCTGCTAACACATAATATTTCTTATATAGCTTAATGCAAAGTTAGCATTGTGCTATTTTTTGTGTCTGAATAATCACAAACTGGGAGTTATGATCTCTTCTTTGATGCAAAAGTCCCAAACACTACATTGTCTTCCTTTCCTTACCAGGACGTCTTTCTTTCCTGTCCTGTCCTGCTTTCTCTTCCTTCCCTTTTTTCCCCCTTCTTTTCTCCCCATCCGATTCCTTTTCTTTCCATTTCCATCCAATGAGCTGTATTTCTTACTGGGAGCTCTTTGTCATTCATAAAACATATTTTCCACAGCAGATCATCCGTCTCCATACCCCCCTGTCCTCTACATCTGCCTCTTTTAAACTACCTACCTACTTTCTTGGCCTTCCTCTTTTTGTCCTGCATGGCGATTACATCCTCAGCATCTACCTATATACCACATGTTCCTTCTCTGCACATGTCCAAACCATCTCAATATCGCCTTCCTCACTCTTCTCTAAAACGTCCTACATGCGTTGTCCCTCTAATAATCTAATTTTTATTCTCATTTCATTCTTCATTACCCCAATGAAAATCTCAACATCCTCAGCTCTGCTACCTCCAGCTCCACCTCCTGTCTTTTACTCAATGCCACTGTCTCTAAACCATACAACATCGCAGGTCTCACCACAGTCCTATAAACTTTCCCTTTCACTCTCGCATACACTTTTCTATCACAAATTACTCCTGCTATTACTCTTCTCCACCCACTTCACCCTGCCTGCACTCTTTTCTTCACTTCTCTAACCCACTCTCCATTACTTTGCACTGTTGACCCCAGATACCTGAACTCCCCCACCTTCACCACCGCTTCTCCCTGCAACCGCACCACTCCACTGCCCTCCCTCTCATTCACACACATGTACTCTGTCTTACTCCTACTGACTTTATTCCCCTTCTCTCAAGCTAGTACCTCCACCACTCCAGGCTCTTCTCAACCTGCTCACTACAATCACCACAGATCACAATATCATCCACAAACATCATAGTCCAGGGAGACTCCTGTCTGACCTTGTCCATCAATGCAATCTTAATCAAAAAACCCCCACCTTGAACCGGTCTGTCGTTCCTACTGCACACTTCACCGCTGTTACACTGTCCTCATACATGTCCTGCACCACCCTCACATACTTCTCTGCCACACATTCTTTCCTCAAACAATACCACAACTCCTCTCTCGGCACCCTGTCATACGCTTTTTCTAAATCCACAAACACACAATGCAACTCCTTCTGACCTTCTCTATACTTCTCCATCAACATTCTCATAGCAAATATCTCCACATCTCCACATCTTATTACCATGTTGTTACTGCAGGTCTGCACATCTCCATTATTCTTAACAACCGGTACCAGCACACTCCTTCTCCATTCCTCGGGCATCCTCTTACCTTCCGAAGTTCTGTTGAACAATCTGGTTAAAAACTCCACTGCCTCTCCTAATCATCTCCATGCTTCAACCGGTATGTCATCTAGTCCGACCTACTTTCCTCCTCTTAATAGCTGCTCTCACTTCCTCCTTGCTAATCCTACCCACTTCCTGCTTCACCATCTCCACATCATCCAACCTTCTCTCTCTTTCACATTCCTCATTTAGCAGCTCCACAAAATATTCCCTTCACCTTCTCAACACACTCCTTCCCAGCTCGGCCCCTCTGCCCTCTGCCTCGCTACAAATCCTTTTCTCCTTCCTTAGTGTCCAACTTCTCATACAGCTCCTCATATGCCTTTTCCTTGGCTTTGCCACATCCCTCTTCACCTGCTGCCGCATCTCCTTGTACTCCTGCCTACTTTTCTCATCTCTCTGTCGATCCCAAATATGTTTCGCCAACCTCTTTCTCCTTATGCTCTCCTGCACTTCCTCATTCCACCACCATCTTATTCTTATTTCAGTCCTCACTCTCCTCCTTTTATTCCTCACCTCCAAAGCCATCCTTCAGACCACCATCTGATGCTGTCTAGCTACACTGTCTCCTGCCAACACCTTACAGTCTCCAATCTCCTTCAGGTTGCATCTCCTACATAAAACATAGTCCACCTGTGTGCACCTTCCTCCACTCTTATAAGTCACCCTATGATCCTCCTTCTTCTTAAAATAAGTGTTCACCACTGCCATTTCTATCCTTTAAGCAAAACCTTCCACCATCTACCCTTCCACATTCCTCTTCAGGCCATACCTACCCATCACATCTGTTCCCTTCACCAATCTTTTTTTCCTAGCTACACTCTCCACCACTTCATCTAACTCACTTCAGAACTTTTCCTTCTCCTCCATCTTACAACCCACTTGTGGAGCATAAGCCATGATAATATTTATCATCAACCCTGCAACTTCCAGCTTCATGTTCATCACCCTATCCGAAACTCTCTTCCCCTCCACTACACTCTTACTAATCTCTTTTATTCAGAATCACCCCTACACCATTTCTCTTTCCATTCACTCTATGAAAGAACAGTTTAAACCCACCTCCAATGTTCCTGGCCTTACCCCCTTTCCACTTGGTCTACTGAATACACAACATATCTACCTTTCTCCTCTCCATCATATCAGCTACCTCTCTCCCTTAACCAGTCATAGTACCAACATTTAAAGTGCCCACCTAAACCTCCACTCTTGTACACTTCTCCTTTTCCTCCCGTCTCTGTAGATGTCTTCCTCCTCTCCTTCTCCTTTTTCGGCCAACAGTAGCCCAATTTCCACTGGTACCCTGTTGGCTAACGATACCCGTGGCGGTCGTTGGTAACTCGGGCCTTCACCAATCCAGTATGAAATTTAGGTTTATATATTTGATTTGGCACATGTTTTGCGCTGGATGCCCTTCCTAACGCAACCCTCCCCATTTATCTGGGCTTAGGACCGGCACTAAGAGTGCAGTGGCTTGTGCAACCCTAATAGCTGGGTTGTCATTCATAGAACATTTAAAACCAGTATAATGTGTCAAATTAAAGCCTTTTTTGGTGAGCTAACGTGTAATCAGAAGGACAAAGGACAGAAGTGTAATGACTATCCTTCAGCCACAAACACGTTCAGGGCACCACGTGTTAGCATTTCAGGGAGGTAACAGTTCTAATTCTGAACTTACATGTACGTAGCTTTTAAAAAATCTGCCATCAACCAGTAAACCAAATCCTGTTTGACGTTTTGGTTCTGATTCACCCCTCGGAAATGATCTATTGTTTAACACGTTCTGGACAATCAGCTGCAGCTGAAATGTGTTGTACATTTGTTTTCATTTTCTGCACCGGGCTTTTCTGACAACATGGTCAATCTGATCTTAAATCGATTATTATTGCAGTAAATGCATGTTTTAATTAAAGCATGCCAGATTATTCACAATTCATGGACAAAAGTTTGCAGACACCTGACCAAGCAAATCCGGTGCATCCAAAGACTCTGCAACTTTGTGCAAACAGTTTGAACCACATATGGCAGGAAAAGTCTGGATCCTAATACTTTTGTCCATATTTAGTACAAATTATACTTCTATTTTCATTAACATGGGCAAATGCAAACAGAAATTGGGTTTTCCCAGACCATTTAGGTCCCTGGTTTCAAGCATTTCCATATGTTTCCTAAAGAATCAACTTGTTGCTTTTTTTCCTGTGTTTTTTACATTTGGTATGTTTTCAAATAATTTGTTGTTGTTATAGAAACTAGACATTAATCCTGCATTAAAGATAAAGCCAACATGGCAGCAAATCAACAAAGAAAACTAGATAATGTAACAAAAAAAATGCTAATATAAACTAAAATTGTATAAATAATTCACAGATAACTTGTATTCAATGACAGTTATAATTCTAGAATATTCTAAAATATCTTCTGATAAATCCAAATGTTTTGGAAAAGATAAATGGTTGACATTGTGGAAATAAAATGAATTAGAAACCTGGATCAATGTAAGTATGAATAGATTCATTGAACGACAAATTCTTAATTCATTCTTAAATGATTTTTAAAGTTCTAAATCCAGAAAACTGTAGAAACTTTTTAAAACTCCAAAGATTTTGGTCTGAGGGCAAAAAAATATCATCACAATAATAAATGTTGGTGGTATTTGTGGATGGACAAGTAGATGGATTGGTGATGGTGGTGTGGGTGGGAACCTGGGTGGATGGATGGATGGATGGATGGATGGATGGATGGATGGATGGATGTGCATTCCAGAAAATTAAAATTGTCTAGGTTAAATCTACTTTTATAATAACTTCTAACACATACAAAACTTACAGAACAGTACCAAAATGATTACCATTTTAGATAAAAGTAGTTTGATGGAACAAACAGAGAGATGGATGTTTCAATAATTGAAGAAAAAAAAAGTTACATTTCTAGAATTCTTTTCTAGAACAACTTCTCAAACACATTTGGGATGCGACAAAAAAATGACATATGTTCTAGTAATAAAATAAACTACAGTAAAATGAGAGATAGATGGATTGATTCGTCTCTAAAACAATTGAAACAATGAACTAGATGGATGGATAAATTCATTGTCCTCTAAGTATGTTATAAAATAGCTTTTTACCTTCAAATCTACACCAATTAAACACAAACTCTTGTGATTGGAAAGTATCCAATATGGCTAACATTCTAATATGGAGATTTTCCTAAACATAAGCTCTAGGATCTGGGTCATTTCCTAAAATGCTGCCTCCCCCAATCATTAGAGAATGTGAATGTAGTGTTAGCCAGCAAGGTCTGCAAAGCTTTTGTTTTTCCACAGCAGGGCTCAGGAAATGATTTGCCAGAGTTCAGAAGTCGAGCTCAGGCAACTAACAAACACAAATTGCACAACGGGGGAAATTATTAGCACTGCTTCTAAATGGAAACAATTACAGGAGGGCCAGAGTGAGTGATGGTTTGGAACAAGAAGAGCGACACAGATGACTGAGATTAAAAAAATTACCAAAAAAAAAGTCGAATTAAGTCATTCCTTAGGGATTTATGGCTAAACTCCACTGACCACAAATATCTCTCTTAAAGACACAAGTGCTGATTCCTGGTCGCATACAAATGGTAAAGTTTAACAAAGAAACAAATTACTGTTCAGGATTCTAAAGATATAGTTCAACTAAATTAAACCTGTTAATTTTTTTGGCTCCCTGAGTACTTTTACATACATAAAATCAATCATACCAATTCATTTACAATGATCTTATTTATACAACTGAGCAGCTTTTCCCAAAAGTACAGAAATGGCAGCTTGGTGGTGCTGGTATTTGAATTCACGACCTTCCGATCACAACAGCTTAATCACTGATCTACCTACTGAGCAGTTCATAATGTGTGGCAGTTAAAAACTTGGTTTTGGATGGTGGACCATAAACATGAGCTACTAAAAGAAATAATCGCTGTACAACTTGGGTAATTATTTAAAAAAACAAAAACAAGCTATTTTAGTAACTGCCTAATATAGTAGCTGTGACAACCATTTTTATATTATACATACACTATATGGACAAAAATGTTGGGCCACCTGACTTTTACAGCCGTGTGGTTCTTCTTTAATCTGTTACTGCAAAGAAGGCACACAGTTGTATAAAATGTCTTTGGGATAGCATGAAACCAGATCCTTGAAGATAAAAGATAGAAGCTACAGATATCTGACCTCAACCTTTTGAACACCTTTGGGAGGAATTGGAATGTTGACTGCACCCCAGGCCTCCTCACCTCACCTACCAAATTCCAAAAAGTCTAGTGGAACATTTTCTTAGAGGAGTGTAGAATATTATAACAGAAAAACACTAACTGTTGACTGATCTGATTCAAAAGCATATTGCGATCTTATGCACAGATATCCAGAAACATTTGTCCATATAATGTAGCTAGTTGACCCTTTAGGCATATCTGAAATGGCCCCCTCTAGTGGTTAAGTAGTATTATGCTTTCTATTAGTTAAGAAGAGAAAAAAGCTAAACCATCATTGCATTGCCCGTATAGTATGGTGTGTTATCTTTTTTGTAAAATAAGTGTGTGCATTGTGTGGGTCTACCCATCAAGACATGGACTCCACTAGGCCCCTTAAAGGTGTGCTGTGGTATCTGGCAGCAAGATGTTAGCAGCAGATCCTGTAAGTTGCAAAGTGTGACCTTCATGGATCAGACTTGCTTGTCCAGCACATCCCACGGATGCTTGATTGGATTGAGATGTGGGGAATTTGGAGGCCAAATCAACACCTCAAACTCATTGTTGTGCTCTTTAAACCATTCCTGAAAGATTTTTTGATTTGTGGCAGGGCCCATTATCCTGCTGAAAGAGGCCACAGCCATAAGGGAATACAGCTTCCATTAAAGGGTGTACATGGTCTGCAACAATGCATAGGTATGCAACAAACTGCGATGCACTGTGTTTTCCGACACCTGTCTATCAGAACCAGCACTAACTTTTTCATCAATTTGAGCTACAGTGTCCTGTCACCAGTTTCCTTACCTGGACTACTTTTGAAAGATACTGACCACTGCAGACCGGGAACAACGCACAAGAGCTGCACTTTTGGAGATTCTTCGGCCCTTGTCAAACTCGTTTAAATCCTAACGTTTGCCCATTTTTCCTGCTTTTAACACATCAAGTTTGAGGACAAAATTTTCTGCATTTCAAAGACCTGAACTTTTTCCATTAACCTCACAACACACCTGCTCTGGGAGGAAACTGCACAATGATGAAGTATGCTCTTAAAAGTGGTTTAATATTAAGTGGAGTATTGTAAACAACCCCTTGGTTAACAAGATCATAAAGCAAGCTTGAAATAATGGGGCCCCAATTTCAGCATCTGGCAAAACCTTATCTAGAAATGTCTGATTGTCTTATTATTTAGCATGTTCAAAAATGATAGAATACTACTCAATATATTATAATGCAAACTTTTGTTCTAGTAACGTTTGAGTCAATTGATAAAAATGCAACACACACACCCGTGCACACGTTGACCTTTCATCACTCTGCAGTAAAATTTAATGTTTGTTTCAGCCATCAGAGAAACACCTGTCAGCACATCTGTCCCAAATGTTAGAGCTGTAAGTGATTCCAACTGTAAAAAAAACGAGACAGGTGTGGCAGATGGGTAACAAATGGGAATAAGATTTCTTAACACAGTCAATATGTCTTTATTCATTCCAGACTACCATCACTCTATCAAATGTCAACAAGCAGCTGTCTAAAACAGCACACTAAACAGTCCGTTAAAACCTTTGACATTAATAGGCATTTATTGGTATGCCATAATATTGCATTTTCTTAAAAAAATTGAGAAATGTCAACTTGCGTATTACTTCATACAGTGTAGCATATAGATTTCTGACCAAGGCAGAAGCCACACTTTCTTCTCTGAATTTGACAAACTCAAAAGCCACGCCTCCTTCACTAGACCTGACAGACTCAGAAGCCACACCTTTCTTACCAGACCTGACCAATGTAGAGGCAACATTATCATTGGATTTGATCAATTTCAAAGCCATGTTTTCTGACCAACTTAGACGGCACAAACTATTTACCAGACCTGACAGACACGAAGGCCACATATTTTTTCAATTGACTTGATCATCTCAGGGGCCACTCACTGTTTAATAGACATAAACTCAGATGTCACACCTTCTTCCTTGTACATGACAGACTTAGTGACCATGTCTTCTTTATTGGACTTTCTAACAAATTTAGAAACAAAGTTCTTGTTTAATAGGCCTAACAGACACCTTTTTACTGGACCTGACTGACTCGGAAACCCTGCCATTATAAGTGGACCTGACTAATTCAGAGATCCTGCCTACTTTATTGTGCCTGACTGATTTAGAGACCATGCCTTCTTTACAGAACCTGACAAACTTGGAGTCCACTACTTGATCAAACAACAAACTCAGAGGTTACACCTTCTTCACTAGATCTAATTAATTCAGTGACCATGTCTTCTTCACCGCACCCTACGAACTTAGAGACCCTGCCCTTCTTCATTGGATCTAATACTGTAAATGAGTTCATTCCTTTACCAGACCTGACAAACTCAGAGGCCTCTCCTTTCTCACTGGTCCTGATAAACTCAGAGGTCCTCCTTTCTCCCTGGTCCTGATAAACTCAGAAGCCACTCCTTTCTCCCAGGTCTTGACCAACTCAGAGGCCACTCCATTCTCCCTGGTCCTGATAAACTCCGAGACCACTCCTTGTTAACCTGAGCTAAGAAATTTAGAAGTCACTCCTTCATTGAACCTAGAAAACTAAGAGGCTATGCATTCTTCAATGGGCCCCTATAGATAACACCTACCTTTACATCAACTAGCAGACAAGTTCACAATTACAGCAGAGCCAACTGACATGAGTCACACATAGAGGTGTTGATAAAGGAAAAAGAAAAACCTCTGTTTGGGTTATAAGGATTGATGACCTTAAAGAGAGAAAAAATCCCAAAGCAGTGAGCATCTGCAGAGACAGATGTCTGCTGTTAGGGTTAAACAGGTCGCTGTGTTGATTTTTTCTTAGCAGCGACCCGGAGAAACATTTTCTCCTGCAAAATGACCCCAGCACAACCACACATGGAGAGAAAGCCTCAGAGTGAACTACTGAGTGTTAATCCGACACCGTACATGAAGATCAACCATCCTTAAAGTCAGAGGATTATGTTGAATAACTGTGTCAGTACTTTGCTGTGTCCTCTGGATTAGCACTAGCATATTTTTGCTAATTCTAAGTACCGAGTACTGCAGCTTGTATGCCAACCTGGATTTTCTAAAAGTAAACAGCAAATCTGGAAAAAATTAATTTGGACATTTTTTTTCTTAACTGAAGTGTGTTTTTGCTAGGGTTTTTTGGACCGTATTTCAGGAATGTTCGCAAGCTAGTGTGCTAGCAAGTGATTGTTTTAGTATGGGTTCAGACTTTCTGCAGCACTGCTCAGAATTTAAACCAATTTAGTTCGATGTGTGTGACGCTCTGCAGAAGCCCTTGTTCCTCCATTCGCCCTGTTTATCTGTAATCTATATAACATGATAGATGTTTAAATAACAGCATGAAATTTACACTAACTGCAAGTTATGAGTACGAGTTAACATTTTATTTTCTACCAAAAACTAAATAATAAATAAACAAACATGGATAAAGCAGACCAGATTAAATACTGAAGTATCAGTGGAATGTCTTCATGTGCTATGATTTATATTCGGTAATGTATGTGAAGATCTCTCATCACCTTGCTCTCAGCTTCTTCCTTGGGTGAAATTTAAATCAAAATAAATAGACAAACTATCTGGTGACCTTGTGCCTGTATGTTTATTTTTCAGGCACCTTGCAAGAATGAACAAGTGGACAAGTCAGCATATAGAGAAGGTTTTATGTAATCGACCACATAAGGAATAAAACACTTTTGGGACAAGCTATAGATATGAAAGTGTGATGGTAGCTCAGTGGTTAAAACTCTGGGTTACTGTTCAGAAGGTCAGGCGTTCTAACCTCTGCCCCGCCAAGCTGCCACTGTTGGGGCCTTGAGCAAGACCCTTAACCCTCTGGGGCATTGTATCATGGTTGACCATCAACTCTGACCCCATCTTCCTAACAAGCTGGAATATCTCAAGAAAGAATTTCATTGTTCTATAGTGTATACATGACAAGTACAAAGTCTCTTTTCATTCCTCTAACCACAGCAAATAGCAGATTTTGTTACTGAAATACAACACATCATATTTTTCTTTTTTTTGTTGTATAGAATGCTCTAGAACTCTGAATAACAAGGATGGTCTTGTTATCACTTCAGTTATAGCAGCACCAGTCATTCCCTCACATTTCCCCTCACAAAATGTGGCTTCCTACTGTAGTAGAAACTGTAAAGGTGTTGTGCTTTTAGATTTCTGAAATCTAAAGGCAAAATTGTGTGTTAGGAATGACTCGAGTGCTAATATACACTATATAAACAGTACAAAGACACGACCTTTCCATCCATGTGTGCTTCATCGACATATTGTTAACACAAAGATGGAGGCACACAATTTTATAGGATGTGATAGCATGAAATTTTCCATTCACATGAATTTTAACCTGTTCCAGCATGACAATGCCACTGTGCACAAAGCCAGCTCCATGAAGATATACTTTGTTGGAGTGGAAGCTCACCTGCTATAAAATTGAATTGGAATACAGATGCAACCCCAGGCCTTCTAATCTCACCTACATCAATACATGACTTTGATAACGCCCTTGTGGAGCACAAATCTCTATATAATCTCATGAACATCTTCTCAGAAGTGTAGAGGTTATTATAACAGAAGATGAGGACTAAATGTTGAATGAGATCTTCCAAAAGCACATACAAATCTTATGGGTATGTTTCTACAAACTTTCGTCTTTACAGCATAGTGTAAAATGAGCATTGAATGTAGGATCGAATGACCTTCCAGACATTTCCATTCCATAAAGCATGAAGTAATTTTGTGTTATCGTTCGTTAACATTTACAGCTGGATTATTAAAAAGCGCTCTCCAAGAAACAATAACTTTAGATTTTCACCATGTCTGCAGCTGTCCATATGCCAAGCTGTTCAAACAGCACTCGGAGGCAGCGACACCTTTATTGAAACAAAAGCCGGCGTTTCCTTAAACACAATTTTCAGGCCAAGACGTGGACTGTTCAGAGTCCTTGAGGTTCTGCGTTATTTGGCACAGCAAACTTGCACCCTCTGCCAAAGGGAAACTTGAGTGTGCAAATGCTGATGTGTTAATGCTTCGTGTTCTATTATCTCCGTTCAGCACTCGCACTAGGCGCACTAGGACATGAGCATGAAATAATCATTCAAAATGCTTTAGTTTTGTTTTTTGGCTTATTTTTTTAATCACATATACTACATAAAATACACATTTATTAGCATCTCTTAGGATCTTGTCTTCTCATAACATTAATTCATTTAAAAGTTAGCACTAGAGTGCTAGACGGTACGTTTATAGACTGAACTAAAATAGCTGAGGAAAACATTACCGTATTTTTCGGACTTTTTTCCTACACTTTGAACCCCGCGGCTTAAACGAAGTGGTTAATTTATGAATTTTTCCTGGGTTTTTCCCGGTTTCACAAACTTCAAGCCAAAAAACTGAGCGACATAACATTAGACCAATGTAATTTCCGAACGGAAACGAAAAAACGCACCTCACCTGTGTTCTGAGCTGCACGGCATCGGGAGAAAAACTTTCACCGGGTGATTTTTAAACGCACAACAATGCCAAAAGAAAAACTCCCGAGAGAAATAGTTGTGAAAGGAAGGAGGAAGAGGGTAAACAATGACTTTCTTGGTAGGCTACTGTATAGATACAAGCCGTTGTAACGCGTTGAGTCTGGGTGAAGGGAGAGCTCGCTAACTCCAGTTGCAACAGAAATCATATAAGCACAGACAGGTTTCCAAAAATTGTGTTTTTTTTATTTTTCTTGGAAATAGCGTTATGGGTAAGTCAAAGAAACTTAGAAATAAGCATCAGAAAATAATAACGACATAATCCTCGTCTTGAAAACACGCAGTAATACCGGGAAAAATGCAGTGGCAGGCTATTCCCAAAATACCGCTATGCTCCTAAAGGAAGCGCAACATATTTCACCCGTTACACCGTGTGTAACGTGTCTGTTGTTAAAGCCTGTGTAAAGTTCATTAGTGTAGAAATTAGGCTTATAGACAGGTGCGGCTTATTTATGTTAAAAATAAAAATATTTGTAAAATTCAGTGGGCTTATATATGGGTGCGCTTTATAGTCCGGAAATTATGGTAATCCTAGGTGGGTTCTAGCAGAGACAATACAATAACATCTTCCTGGAATGCTCCAGTTTTTTTTCCCCACAAGCAATTTCCACAAACTATATCATCTGGAATGTGCATGTAGAAAATGACCAATTAGCATGTAAATACATGTAATACTCTATAAGGAAATATGTTCATATCATTTTGCTTATTAGCTTGCATGCTAACAAATATTTACAGTAACCTTCGTGAGAGGAGTTTCTCATCTCGCGGCCAGGACGAGTAGCTTCTGCAAACAACAGCATCTAAAAAGCTGCATTTAAACACAAGCAAATGTCACCAAGTCTGAAACAAGCAAGGGATAGAAAATATGGACCAAAGGATTAGATTATATTGAATCAATATTAATGATAAGAACTGACTAACACCAAACAGCAGTGTAGTTAGTCCAATAGCTATCTAAGGATGGTAGCTTTCCTCACACTATAATAATCAAACTTTAAACAAGTTGTTAGCTATCTTCCATATGATTCCACAATATCACTTGAGCTGTAAAGGTGAAGGAGGTTGTGATGTTTGTAAGGCTTTTTTCTTTTTAAAGAACCAAACTCATGGGATGAATCAGCAAATATTTCCCACTGATTTGAAGGAAACGGAGATCGGTGGAGACAGTGATGAGCGTTGTGCTTAGATGCCATGACTAATTTTTTTACCTAATCTCATGAGGTCATTGAGACTAATGTGGCTGATCCTGATGACGATGAAAGTTATTTTATTTCTCCTGTACCCTGAGAAATCTTTGATAAACTTGTCATGTAGGTTTCCCCATATATGGATTAATAGAGAAATGTATTTAGTTGGTTGAGTGTTTTTTTCCCGGGCCATCTCAGTGTTATAATAGCAACTACAGTAAAAATGGCATGGTAACCACAGTTATAACAAAGTGATAACTGTGGTTACCATGCCATTTTTACTGTAGTTGGAACACATTTACCATGGATACATGTTACTGCAAAGCAAGCTAACATCCCCCATACATTTGTGCTAATTAGTCTTGGAATGCTGAGGTAATGTTTCTAGACATCTTGAACAGATGAATAGTTTTGTTAACTGCTACTGATCAGCCATGGACTCAGATACCCATCCCAGTGAACACACAGCTGCATTCGGGCCAATTTTGTTTCAGAGTTTTGGCAGAGTTCACAACTCGTATAAATGATCCTCCTGCTGAGATCAGCCGAGGCTCCGCAACGTTTAGCGCCAAGCCATCATTAGTCACCACTGAAGAATGTTTTTGCCCCCCCCTTTAAGTGCGTAAAATGTGCAACCCATAGGCCAAACTGTTCAAAAATCCAATCCTGTTTCAATATACTCTCGCAGAGACTCGAGTTACATACCTGTTCATTAACAAAGCCGTTCGTTTGCATTTGACAAAATATACCACCTTTCTGGTCCATTGGGAGGTCAATAACGCAGTGGGGCTGGTACCATATGATCATTTTTATCCTGTCATGACGAAAAGGTAAAGGTCTGAACAAGACATAATCATACCTAATGAAATTTGTTTCTGTGGACACAGATACAGTCCACTTGGAATTACCCAATGTGGCAACGAAAAACAAAATGAGGTGCTTCCAACAACCAATTTATTAGAAACACTTGTACACCTGCTTATTCATGTGTATGAGCCAATCATGAAGCACATGCAGGAAAGTACAGGTCAAGAGCCTCATGTTAAATTCAAATCAACTTTCAGAACAAGGAAAAATATAAGTTTGACTTAGCAACCTTGAACAGGGTTCGGTTGCTGATGCCAAATGGTCTGGTTAGAAGGTTTTAAAATACTCCTGATTTCTAAGGACTTTGACACACAAACTTTAAAAAGACCAATGTGGAAAAAAGAAAGAAAAAAAAACAAATAAAGCAATGGAGCAAAAGGTCTGGCGGTAGAAATGGCATGTTGATGAGATGAGTCAGTGCTAACAGGAAGGCTATAATAACTAAAAAAAAAAATCCCATTTATTACAACCATGGTGTGCACAAAAGTATCTCAGATAACGAGTGGCTTGATACAACAGACAGTCTATTCACACTAATAGTTTCACTTTAACCAGTGTTAGGACTGTCAAAACCAACATGATGGAATCAGGAAATAAACCCCCAGCAGTTACTTAGTTTTGATAACTACATGATGTTAACTATGGAAATTTTGGAAATGTATGGATTTTTTCACCCTTGCAGACATGACGAGATGCATAAAGTACCTTTTTTTTTATAAATACAACATAAGACACAAGGCAATAAGATTAGAAGGCACAGCCACAGACAAAGTAGTGCCAAAGGCTGGATATCAGCTGGAATTTCTGGTCAGTGTCTGTGGTGTTGGTCCTACCATGATGACATGGACTACATGATGATCTAGTGTGAGCAGAGCAGCTGCAGTTGTTAGAGGCTATTGCTCCTCACCAATGGTATGAGTTTGAGAGACAGCTCCACAACCACAGAACTTAGTCCTAAGATTCTAACAACCACAAGCATTGGGACTGATGTTCCAGCAAAAATCACATGGTTCAGTCCTGACATTCCACCAGCAACCACAAAGTTTACTCCTGATGTTTCCAACACAACTATGAGCTTTCGATCCTGATATTCCACCAACAATCACAAGAAAACATTAAATACCCCGTGATGGTGTGATATGGTGCTGGGTTAAACATAGTGATGCAAGTAAAACACGTTTAATGGAAACTATACAGGTAACCACTCCCACTCACATTTCTAGCACTAGGACAGGTGAAAAGAGTCAATAAATTCATTAAAAGGTCATTAAAGTATAGGGGAATACCCTGTGGGTTAGTTAATGCACCCTCTGTAAGCTACTTAAATGGACCGAACAATAATGACATCATCATACAAAATCATACCGCTATCTTAATGAAAGTGCACTGGACACCATACTGTCCTCACATCATTGGACTCCCACATTTTGTCTTGTATTTAAGTTAACTTATAGATAACCTTAGATTAGGTAAACTCATTAGCAAAAATGTTTTGGTGGTGCTAACCACATGCATTACCAAGTCTTCGATTTCATCATGGACAGCAAGTTAAAACAAAGAGCAAACGTGAAAACTTCAGTAAAACTGGGCAAATGAGAGACTTTTGACATGTTTGACATACCGCAATGTTGCAATGAGTTGTTCGAGGTGTTTCAAATTGCATGCGCACTTCAGGAGCTGAGGAGCAACCACCCTACTCGCCAGATAAAGCTCCTGAAAAAGATCCAGTTCAAAGGTCGCCGAACTTCCAGTGCGAATCGCAGAAGATGCTTGACGAAAAGGAGACTTCCAAGATGGGTTTCAGAAGGGGCAGGAATGCAGGGAGCACTGTATTGCTGTTCAAGGAGACCATTTTGGAGATGATAGTGGGTAAATGTAGATAAATAGTACTTTCTTGTAAACAGAGCTAGTCTTAAATCATTTTGATAAACACCTCATACGCAAATATCAGAACCCTGCACTTTGGATATCTAATTGCAAGTTAAACACTTTTGCACAGGTTGAACAAAGGTGACTCGAGTCCAGAGAAAATACTTGAAGACATTTGCCTCCTATAGGTAAATTAGGCACAAAATTCCCCAACATATTTAGCTACAGGTCTTACAACCTCTGTGTGTTTCTGGCTTCCAGTCCTCAATGTCCCCATGAAGCGGAAGCCTCAGACATTTACATTTAAGGGCAGACACCCTTGTCCAGAGCGACTTCCAACCAAGCAGTTGAGGGGAAAGGGCTTTGCTCAAGGTCCCAGCAGTGGCAGCTTGGTGGTGATGGGATTTAAACTTGTGACCTTCTGATCCAGAATCCAATGCCCAACCAGCCCCCTAGACATGTCCTGGTAGTCATTATGTATATGAGGCGGAGTTAGCAGATATATATATATATCCAGCTACAAAGACCAATCCAAGAGGAGAAGATTTAAGATTTACATCTACCTAGGGTAATTCACCACTACCAGAGGGTGAAATCCAAATGTTCCAAAAGACTTTCCGGAGCAGTTATAGCATTTTATTGTCTTTATATTTTATACGGCATACGGATACATTTAAAGCAAAGCCATGCCAATAGTCACATGTTGATCAGGTTATTGGTTGTTCACAATTAGCTGAGTTGTTATTTTCTGTTTTATTGTGTATGACCCTTGCTTTGTTCCTCTTTTCCTCTCATTCCTTATTTGTTGATGATCATTGTGTTTGACTATCTGGCTCTTGGACCAGTCTCTTGATCTGTCCTCTGGTTTTGATACTACTGTGCCTATAGTGTCTGACCCTGAACAGTTTATCGTTATCCCATTGCTGCCTTTCCTGTTTACAACCCTGTAGCATATGTAATCGCGCAACATCTTGGAGTCTTGTCTGTTACACACAAAAATTTCTCTCACAACTCGGAGCCGTCCAGTTTTGAAATTCATTCTTCAACTCTTAGTATGAACGGCGAAGATGGATTCACATTATCGTTAAACAAATATTTTCGAATCTTTTCCTGACACGCGGGACTCGATGGTGTGACGAATGATGGGCCTCAAACTCAGACAGAGATGAACCGCATTCCTGAGAGAAATGACAAGCTGCTCTTAATTAAGCGATCCCGGAAAAAGCCGTATTAGCAAATTACTATAAAATAGATGGAAAGTAATGCAATGGTTTTTTACTTGGCTTTGCTGTTTTTAGGTTGTTGTTTTTTTCTTCTGCAGATGGCTCCTGGGAGTCCAGCATATGAGAGAACAACATGTTGGAATTAAAAAAAAAAAAAAAAGAAAACAACTCTGCAAATAAATGACTGATCCTGAAAAGAACTCGCAGTTCAGAATCAGTGGCGTAGCTGGAATTTCAGTTCAGGGGAAAGATCTGGTTATGAGTTGGCAGTACGCAAGCTGGCAGGGATTGTTTCTCAGAGAAACACTCACTGGAGTTGTTCAGGAGCTCGAGAAAGATTTTCATTAATTTATTGGTAAATTCAATACTTTGACTGGTCAATTATTTCCTGAAAATCGAATAACAACGTTATATTCATTTAATTAGTGATTTAATATGTGTAAATGATGTAATAAATTAAGTCTTTTTAAACAGACATTGATTTTAATGGTAATTATTTAAATTTGTTTTATTAACTTCAAAATAGTGAAAAAGTAACATTGTTTACAGCTACTATAAAGCAAGCTCTACTTGCTTCATGCATGTTCTGCCTGATATAATGCACCTATAAATGGACAAAAATTATAAGCAAAACAAATCCTCTATTCACATTGTCCACAAGAAGCAGCTGCACTCGATGAAAGGCTGTTTAAATTACCTTTGCAACTTACAAAAGCTACAATAGAATTAATAATAGTCATATATGTGTGATTTTTTTTTTTTTAAATCATCCTCCCACACTCTTTAAACCAGGGGTCACCAACGTGGTGCCCTTTTCTAAAAATAGCTGTTTCCTACTTTGTTAAATCATTGTTGATAATTATTATGAGAAATCATTAACATGATCAGTGTCTTCACATAGATGAATATCATTAATTATTAATAATAACATATAAAATTTGTTATTTCAGATCAAACTGAAAACGGTGTGTATCAAACCGGTAGCCCTTCACATTAATCAGTACCCAAGAAGTAGCTCTCAGTTTCAAAAAGGTTGGTGACCCCTGCTTTAAACACACACAGAAAACATTGGCAAGATGATTTTTGTGCTCGTAAAAATATCACATTTATAGTGAGTACTGTAGAACAGTACAGTACCGTAGCCTATGCATAGTTTGTCTGCTTGATTATAAGTTGAAGTGTCCTATGTTGTCAAAAAGGGGCGGAGTTAAAGATACACATCACTACATACTTTATTTTTTCATTAGCTTAATCTAGTGACTTATATCTTCAACTCTGCCCCTTTTTTACGTCAGAGGATACTACAACCAATATGTGTAAACCTACGATTTTTTGTAATGCTATTCATTTCTTATGATGAAACTGAATAGTTATGTGCCATCTTGAAAACATATAAGTGAGATTAACAGTTAAATAACAAGCTCATCACGTCTTTTAAACGTACAATCTAATTGGTAGTAAATATCCAGCTTTATAGCTTAAATCTTGTTAGATGGTTGCGTGTGATCATGTGTCTACATTCTGTATTTATTCAGGATGAGTCCTCATAAAAAAAAAATTTACACCGGACCCTCTAGGTTAAGATCCCTGACTCTGGTCACAACCTCCTCCTTGGATATATTTCATCCTCTATGTCCTGAACGTCCTCAGTCTCTGCCTCGGCAGATCGCGCAAAACGTTCCCCAAGAGACGTGTTGTAACACGCACTCGTCTAGGATAGTTATGGCCTCCACCGACTATTATTTAAAGTCTTTTTCATTCCATCTTTATTTCCCTGGGCTGTAGCTTTGGGGAAATCGACGAGATTCTTAATTTCCAGAGCTACTGCACCCAGATGAGCTCTTAGACAACGGGAAAATGGAGAACAGATTTCTCTCTGGCAAACGTTCACACCGAATCGCAATTTCAAGCAACATTGTCAATTATAACAACAATAATTGTTATACACTGCACTTGTGCATGCAGTTTCGAATATTTGTTTTTGCTTTTGTGTGTATTTAGGGCTACATTATGTGCTTTATTTTTGTGCATTTTTTTATGTAGCATCCTACATAAGAATTGTGAGAACCAGAAAGGGTAGTCTTTTTTTTGTTTTTTTGGAAAACAATCAAATCACAGTGGACAAAATTGTCGATAATAAACATAAGCCTTTCTCAAATGAACAGTACCATCACTCATTCTACCAAGAGTGAATAAAGGCAATAAAGTCATGAGACTTTTCGACGGCATCAGTTATTTATTTTATTAATTACTCACACACACTAGAGAGTTTCTTGCTAAAGCTCGGATGCGTCCCAAACCCTAATCCCAATCCCACTATACTATACACAACCCAAGCATTAAAGTTTTTTAACTGCACTTTATAACCTCGCCTTGACATTGGTATGCGCTTAAGTCACATTTTCATTACCGCATTTATTTAACGACTCTTTCATTGTGGCTCATACCGCAGAACTGCTAAAATCTTACTTCGGATTGGTCAGGAAGTGTCCACACCTCTGCAATTTTAATCAAAGGCTTGATTTGCATTCGTTCTAATACGATACTGTTGTTTCGATTACCCTACTGCCAGTAAGAGTTTTGTAGCTAAGAGGTTGTAGTTTGAACTCAATGATGGGAGGACTGAAAGGTTTTGTGAGACAATGCCAAACAAAGCATCTTTGTGGTAGTATACAAACCGATGTGGTGGTCCCCAACCCCTGGGGACCACTGCTATAGAGGGATGATCAGTTGGTACCGGGCCGCACAGAAAGAATACATAACTTATGATAAAGTCTGTTAAAAAAAAAATTCTTTTGGCTTCTCCCATTAGGGGTCGCCACAGCGGATCATCCGCATGTTTGATTTGGCATGTTTTTACGCTGGATGCCCTTCCTAAGCAACCCTCCACATTTATCCGGGCTTGGGACCGGCACTAAGGCTTGTGCAACCCTAATGGCTGGGGTTGGTTCCCTGACCGGGGATCGAATCCGGGCCGCAGCGGTGAGAGCGCCGCATCCTAACCACTAGACCACCAGGGAACCTATTGAAAAAGTCTGTTACACTTACATTATTTCCGTTTTATTTATTATCTGATTCTAAATGTCATTAAACTGGTCAGTGAAAATATTGTCCGACATTAATCCGGTCCGTGGTGCAAAAAAGGTTGGGGCCCACTGCTCTATAGCATAGCGTATGACATTTACTAAAAGTTGCCCAAATGGAAGACAAAAATATATAATATATATATATATATAAGCATTATGTATGAACATCATGAATGAACTATCTTCTAGAGATCTGTAATTAAGGCCCTTGAGTCCACTGAATGAAAATTTGATTGTAAGCTGCATGAGGATTTTTTTCCGGTTTGACCTACCCCTGGGGGAAAGCTTTTGGAAGACTAAAAGCGTAAGACATTAACTTTGGCAGCTGTATGAGTGCGTGTCCTTGCTGTCATAGGAAGAGGAAGTGCTTACGCCAAACAGGGATTTGCGAAGACCTTGAATCTAAACTCAGCATCCGATAGAAACAATACAAGTCAAGTTCTGTTCGCTAGATATTAGCCACGCTGCAGTGTGCAAAGAGTTTGTACACAATAGACACAATAGAGTCTCTTTTCTAGTTATCATCAGCCGCATTCATCAGTTATTGAGTCCAGAAGCCCCTGTAACCACATACCAAAATGACATGCCATATAAATAAATCTACAAACTGTCTCAAACATTTCAAATAAATCTTCCTTAATTCCACAGCTTTGCCAAGTCATTCAATACTATCCTGAACACTTAATTCTTTCTAAAACCATCTCACACTTTTTTCTAGACTTGACCTTGTTAATTGTGCTACATGCTACACACATGGAAAACGTTTTTAAAAGATTGATTTTTTTTCCATTGTGCAGTTTTGTACCATTTTTTTAGTGTACACAAAACTGAGGCAAATAAAGATTTGAGATTCATACTAGTTGCATAAACAGGCATATTTAATTTGTCCCCAGAACTCGTGGGGGTTACGTTCTAAGACCCCGAAAATCCAAACATTTTGGACGCACCCCTGCAGCCCCTATGGTACCTTAGTGAATTCATCTTAACATTATGTTACTTTATAAACGTAATAGTGTACCGTGTTTGACCAAATACATAGTTTTAAATGTTATTCCTAACGTTCCTGAACATTCGGTCCCGCTGCGGATTCCCGCAAATTTGAGATAATCCACAATTTGCTGTTAGTTAGGTTCCAAATTAGAACCCGCAAATTTTCCGAGCCGCAAGTTCCCGGACTGTAAATTATCAGGGGTTGACTGTATAGACAAAAATTTGTCCCCATTCACTTCCTATTTGCCACTTTTATACTTGTGGAAAGAGTGATAAACTATTTTACTCAAGTGAAGTTACCGGTCTAAAAATCTACTCAGGTAAAAGTAAAAAGCTCATTTTCAATTCATATCGAGTAAAATTTACTGTTATTTTTTTTATTTATTTATAAAAATACACTACAGTCCATGACTTGAGTCTAATGTTCTGCATCTTTACAGAAAATAAAATCTCTGGTTATAATGTCATGTATAATAATGAGACAAATCGCAAATGCAGATTCAGAACTCAGAGAGTGAGCGCACGCATTGAACAACTTCAAGGCATTTCACTTTCAGCTGTATAATACATTCATTCAAACATACTTAAGTAAAAGTAAAATTACAGATTGTAAAATGTACTTCAAAAATTTGAAGTACAGTGCAACCTCGATACTCGCGGGCGTTACGTTCTATGACTCTTCGCTCTCTCCTTTTGATGGTTCCATTTTCAAGGGGAATTGTACATGTACTGTACTGTAAACTCAACAAAAAATGTGAATTACTTGTCGTAAATGTTTTATTTACAAATTTAAATGAATAATACAATAATAGTTTTTCAAACATTTCTGTTTGAAATGTTACTCTCGAATGAACTTTCGCGCCACTTGCGGCTTCTTGCCAACTATAATTTTCTTCGCGAGTCCGGTTCCAAATGAAAAGTCACGGTCGCGAGTGTCAAGGTCCGGAATATCGAGGTTCCACCGTACACAAAAAAGCTACCTAATTACAGTAACGCAAATAAATGCAATTTGTTACTTTTCACCTCTGAAAACTGGACAACTGCAACACACTCTTGTGCTTGAACCACTGATGTTTGCCTACAAAGCCAGAAATGGACCTATACCCAAATACCTCAAAGACCACCGCACTGTGAGACTGAATTGGGATCTTCCATCTCTCACAGTACAACAAACACATTAATCAAGACTCTTATTTGTTCTAGGACCTTCAGTAGGTGGTGGATTTAATTTGCTCTCCATGTCTTCAACTGACAACTAAACACCTAGTTTTCCAAACCGGTTGCTTTTTCTATCCATATTCTCTGCTAAAAATAAAATGTGAACCATTATCAGAATGCATTCACTGAAAAAAGTTCTGTATTTCACTCTAAATAAGAGTCAAATGGCAGAAATGTTACTGCAAATATACAATAGAGTCACGATACCTGGTACTTATTCCAAGTACTTATTCAGACAGTGGGTTCTTCATTTGAATTCCATTAAAACATTTATTTTCCGGTTCAGACAAAGGACACATTAACCAAGAATGATCATTTACTTGTTTTTACTCATTAATGAGCTTCCTAGGGGCAAGCAAGTGATACTGTATGTGTTAGGCCACCTGGCCTAATTAGGAGACCAGCTGGTGCTATGGACTTTACTTCTTCTTCCTCTGTTAATGATCACATCATAGTGTATTCTTGGCAGTGTAAAAAGTCCACCTGTTCCTGTACACAAAAAAAAACACATTACACCACAACTTTTCTGATTGTGGTTTGTGAGGACTTTCCTTGTGATTAGACTTTTTCTGCCATTTTTTTGGAAGGAGTCTCCATTTTAAGCAAGAAATCATCATCTTAAATGATTGTATTTTATTGTCATAGTGGTTGCTTGTTGATTACAGACGTTAAGTACACTATTCTATACTGGATGTATAATGGGAGTAGTAGTATTCCACCCAAAGCTGTAATTCCAAGTCCCACACAGTAACCACGCCCCCTCTCCTCTACAACCGCGAGAAAACGCTGTGTGCTCTGCCGATAAAGAATCCCAGGCTGCATAGAGAAGGATTGCCACAATGACCAGGAAGAGACAATCCTGCCAACACAGCGTCCTTCGTTTTAATATTAGAGAGTTCATGTTAGTACAGTGTGTGAGGCAGCGGTTCAAAAACTTCGAAGCCAGCAACTGACGCATGGCGATCTGGTTTTATTCCATAAGTCATGAAATACGAATGCATCATTTTCCCTTTGATGCTGACTCGCAGAGTTGCTGTTGCCACTATGAAGTCCAGAAATGTTTTTCATTTTATACTACTGGGTTGCCAGCGATTGCGATTCTTCCCTTTATTAACGAACATCATACTTTTTATCCGTCACCTAATGTAAATTGTCATATCCAGCATCTTTTTTAAAAATCTTAATTTAAGTAGTAATCGAAAAACCTCAGCTCGTCATGTTAACCAGAAAGTGAATGAAATATTCAAAGTTGATCTATGCTTGCAATTTTTTATTAGATTTAGATCATGTGGAGCGTCCACAAGAAGACCCTGTGTTAGGGATGTGCATCCCCATGAATGAGGCTGATGCGATTCGCAACTTAATGCATAGCCAATATGCATACGTCAACGATACATTAAAGATACAGTATCTCAGAAAAGTGAGTACACCCCCCATATTTTAGCAGATCTTGATATATTTTAGAGTAGTCAATGTGCAGCTTGTATAGAAGCATATATTTAATGTCCTCTGAAAATAACTCAACATACAGCCATTATTGTCTGAATAGCTGGCAACAAAAGTGAGTACACCTTAAGTGATAACAGCTGTAGGTCATGTTCATGTTTTTGTCTGCTTGACAAGACCATACAAATGTGTGTATTTTGTATTAGAGGAGTTAAAATGTGGTGCTTTGAGTACAACTCTCTCATCCTGACCACTAGATGTTCAACATGGCACCTCATGGTGAAGAACTCTTTGAGGATTTGAGAATTAGAATTGTTGCTCTCCACAAAGATGGCCTAGGCTATAAAACGATCGGTGAAACCCTAAAACCGAGTTACATTACAGTGGCCAGGGTCATACAAAGGATTTCCAAGAGGGGTTCCATTTAAAACAGGCCTTGCAAGGGTCGATCAAAGGAGTTGAGTCCTCTTGCTATGCGTTAGGTGCAGAAGCTGCTTTAAAAAACAGATGCATGAGTGCTGCCAGCATTTCTTTAAAGGTTGCAGAAATGAAAGGTCTGATTGTCAGTGCTCAGATCGTACGCCGCACACTGCAACACATCGGTTTGCATGTCAACCAAGAAGCAAGCCTCTTATGAAGCTGGCTAACAAGAAAGCCCACAAACAGTTTGCTGAGGACAACCTGTCCAAGAGCATGAGTCACTGAAACTCTCCAGACCTGCCTCAATTAACATGTACTGGACACCGCTTGCTGCTGCTAAGGTGGGCTCCACATCGACAGCCTAGAGATTCATTTAGAGGTGGTTCCACTTAATTGCCTTAGTTAGAGGTAGTTCCAAGTTGGCTTTGAAATACGGTGTTGGTTCCCTTTTGAGTTTCTCAAGGTTTCTTAATCAGGTCATCTCAGGGAGTTTTCCCTTGCCCAACGTCACCTCTGGTTAGCTGATTACGGAACTTTTAGGGACAGATTTATACATTTAAAATGTATATTTTTAATAGATTTCATTTCTAATACATTGTTGGGCTACTCTTTGCTGCTATAAGACCCTCCACTCTTCAGGGAAGGATTTCCACTAGCTTGTGAAGAATGGCACTGATGGATATGTGTTCATCTACAACAAAAAATTTAATAATAATAATTTAAAAAATGTATACATACATTTCTTCCCAGAAGGTGCTCAGTACCCTGCACAAAATCTAAATGGCAATGTTAAAGTTTCAATAAGGCTCGGGGTGTCCACATAATTTTGCTCACATAGTGTATCAGCCAATATGGAAACACCAAGTACTGAAGGAGCTTTGTTCAGTCCTGGCTGCCATTCTGTGCGAAACAAAAAAATGCGTATATTGGGTTTTGAAAACTTTTAGACCAGTTTTGTTTAGTGTACATGATGTTCTCCAGAAGCCATGATTTTTTTACTCTTGCAGCTTTGCTTCATTAAAAGTCAAACACACCCCCACACACTAATACTACAAAATGCAGAATGAATTGAATGTCGCCAAGTGTTCCTGTGGCAAATAGGACACATCCAGGTAACGACTGGATGATTAAATATTTGCCTACATTAAGAATGCATGAATAAATAAAAACAAATAAATATGCAACAGAGTCACTGAGCAAGTACTACAAGCTAGCAAAGCAACCGTTGTTTCTACATGCTCTTTTCATAAACTCTTATTGCCTACACCATCATTTGTAATTGTGTATAATCTTAGCACATTACTGTATCTTTGAAAACAATAGAATCAAGTCTGACTTTACAGGTAAACTTGATATCTTTTTTTTTTCTTTTCAATCAAAATACCCCCTCCCCCCCTTCTTTTTGTTCCCCCAACCTTTTTAAAACAAAAACTGGCTTAAAATTTCAATGGTTGAAAAAAAAAAAATATATCGGTTCATACCTAGAACAGATGTCTCTCATCACCTGACTAGGTTTATTTTCTCATGCTCTCACCGTTTCCCTCGGGTGGAATTAAAATCAAAAGCATTAACCCTAACCGTCCTCGACGTTGCGTACAAATAAACAGCTCTTACTCACTTTTATGCCAAAGCACCTTTGAATGATCGATTCTGAATACTTGGGATGTGTCGGTTA
The DNA here is from genome assembly GCF_014805685.1 of Silurus meridionalis. Lineage (NCBI taxonomy): Eukaryota > Metazoa > Chordata > Actinopteri > Siluriformes > Siluridae > Silurus > Silurus meridionalis. The sequence continues at coordinate 19,442,817 of NC_060897.1, read as the reverse complement.
GTCTGAATGAGCAGCTCTTTAATCGCTAATACAATGTTTTTCTTGATAGTAAGAGAATACAATTAGAGAATACAAATCCAATTATAATTAGGGTTTAAAAAGTTAAACACATATGCTCGAAGTTTTACGAACGGACATTTATGGATAGAGTCCTCAGTATCAGGGTTTTCAGACATTGGCAAGTCTTCGAGAACGGGGGGCTTGAACTTATATTGTGATACACACTCTATTTACAAAGCACCGCCAATACCCTTGATAAATAAAACACAACAAGGTGTGCTGTATTTATAGACTAGAATCCAGGACCAGTAGGTGTGATGAGACTAATTGTTACACTATATGGAGAGATATGGCTTACATAAGTTGGAAGATCTTGAGTGGCCTGCTATACAGCTCTGACCTTAACCCCAACACCTTTGAGATTAATTGCAACGTTGACTGCACCCCAGGCCTCCACCACACTGACATCAGTATCTAACTTCACTAACACCCTTGTGGCTGAATGAGCACAAATATTCACAAAATCTAGTCGAACATCTTCCAGAAAGAGCAGAGGTTATTATAACAAGGGGTCATATACATGGTGGAAATATCCACATTTAAATTTAAGCTCCAGAGTATATAGTGGTTAAAGGTATTTAAACTAAAAATCAAACTTTTCTTACTCATTATTCACAGCAAAGAAATACACCGAAATGCGATCAACCCTAAGATGCGACTCAAACTCAATATCTTTTGAAATCATAATTAATAAATTGTATCGTATAACAAAGTTATGAGAAGAAGATATGGAAAATCAGACTTTGGAAATCTGCATATCACGTCTAGCCATTAAAAAAAAAAAATCCTCTCAGCCGCATTGAATCAGACAAAGCTAGGATTAACGTTAGCTTTAACGCCGAGTCTTACACATCCAGATAATCCCGAGCTGACATAATATAATCCCTCGATTCATTTAGGAACATTGTTTACAGCTAAAAGGACGAATTTTAGGGATTATCACCTTTCAAGAATGTACCTGTATGCACTTTAAAACATTTTTTACCTCAGCAAGCTTTTAAAAAATGTAGCATAGCAGATGTAAATCAGTGTGTCTACAAACAGCTTTGTTCTATATTCATCTATATTATTGAATGACACACAATTTAAGAGGAAACAATTCACACAGACATCAAACTCCAGACAGGAGCCATGCTGTTTTTTCTTTAAGTCAATAATCCCATAGCTGTTTCATTGTGCTATTTATTTGCCTCATTCCTTTTCTAAACGTAGAACCGTTTGTTTTGGTGGAGCGCTTGGTTTATTTTTTTTTCCACAAAAAAAAAGCCCTAAGTGTCTAATGTTCCAGGAGATTAGCATTTTAGCCTGAGTTATGAGCTGTACATAAAATGGAATGTTCCAGAAGCTCGAAAGGCTAACGCCGAGCCGCTTTATCAATCAGCAGAGACATGGAATATATCATTCAGCACTGATTCAGACATTAAGACCCTTACAGTATATACACCATCGCACACTTTTTTTTACCACACAAAGAACTTTTTTTTTGTACCATACACACCACACACCTCATATTCAGAACAGGCCTTTGCAACAGCAGCACACATCAAACACATACTTGCAGCTCATATATTATACATTAAACACACACACTCTGGTTTAAAAAAAAAATAATAACCTGAAACTATTAGCCTAACAGTTTTCAGTTGAAAGAAAGAAAGAACACACACATGATTGTACATGAAAAAAGAACAAGCCAAGTGTTTGCCTTATCATATGGGACATCATATGCTACTCTTAGCTCAATATTGCTAATTTGTCAGCTATAATATTAAACATTTTTGGTTGGATCCTTTAACCACAGTAACAAAGAGTATATGAACAAAATTATTCTGACATTTGCATTTTTTCAGCCATAATGTGATTCTTCACAAAACTATAGCACAAAGTTGGAGGCACACAATTGTTTAGGATGTCTTCCAATGCACTAGCACTGAAATTTCCATTCAGTTGAACTAGTAGACCCAAACCTGTTTTAGCAGGTACAGCATTTGACCCAGTGCAAGACACAAATTATCCTATGCATACATCTGAGTATTTTTTTATCTATACAGTAGGTTTACGGGTGGTCTAGTGGTTAGGATGCGGTGCTCTCACCGCTGCGGCCCGGGTTGGGTCTCCGGTCAGGGAACCAACCCCAGCCATTAGGGTTGCACAAGCCTTAGTGCCGGTCCCAAGCCCGGATAAATGGGGAGGGTTGCATTAGGAAGGGCATCCAAATCAAACATGCGGATGGTCCGCTGTGGCGACCCCTAATGGGAGAAGCCGAAAGAAAGACAGTAGATTTACTGGTCAAGGCTATCTTGTGTTATGTGTATTGTCCCTCACTGGCTTATGTTGTCTGTCTGTCTGTACTGTTGTCTGTCGCACTCGATGCACTTTATGTAGCTTTATGTTGTGTGTTGTAGCTATATGTTGTTTAGTGTAGCACCAGGGTTCTAAAGAAACGTCTCGTTTTTACTGTGTACCACTGTGTTTAGTAGAAATGCCAATAAAATCCTCTTGACTTGACTTAAGCAAAAAGGTGATAAGGGCCTTGCTCACATGAGCTACCACTTGCCTACAAGTATGCACAAAGTTAATTCCATGAAGATTTGCTTACATGGGTTGGAGTGGAAGATCTCCTGATATGCAGCACCGAACTCAACCCTACTAACCACCTTTGCGATGAATTGGAACGCTGACTGCACCCCAGACCTCCTCACCTCAGCTACATCAGTACCAGACTTTACTAACACTCTTGTAGCTGATTGAGCACAAATATACAAAATCTAGTGGAACATCAGAAAAGTGGAGTTTATTAAAAGAGCAAATGTGGAATGGGATGTCAAAAAAACATGATAATCAGGGGTCCGCATTAGTTAAATTAGCGTCTGTACATTAAGATTTGACAGTAGCGAATATTAGAAAATTTGCCTTCAACCAACAAGAAAAATTTAACTTCAACAAATTCTCAACAGGGTTTCAAGGCTCTTAAAAGAAGTAACATGGCTGAAAATAATGTTAAACAAACAATTAGCAAAAATAGTGTTGTTAAGTAGCATGCAAGCTGACGGCATGAGGACGTCAGTGTCATCTAAACTGAAAAATGTTCATCCAATTGAAAAAAAAAAAGCTATATGTGCAAGGCTTTAAAAAAATATTTAGGTTTTGGAAAGTTTCATGATCAATTTTCAGCAAGTGCCATGTAAACGACATTCAAAGCTTAAGCCAGGCCCTAATTTCTAACCAAAAAAGTTCTTATCCTAGCAAAGAAAACTAATAAAAAAGGAACATTTACTTACCAAAGAAAATATATTTTTTTGTCCACCATACCCCAAGGCAGTCCCCCTCCCTGCCAGGAGAGGTCACTAAGATCTAATCAGTTGTTAATTATTTACTTCCTGGATAACTTCCTGGTTTGTAGAAAGATTTCAATAATTTTTCCTTTCATTCATGCCACAAAACACTGTTTTGTTTATGTTAAAGCCCATGTCCTCTGTCCTAATTGTCCTTATATGCTGCATTAGAAATGTATACTCATTTTTGTGTGTGTCTATAAATGTAAATGTATATAATAAATAATAAGATATATAATAAATGAAGCCTTTTTTTTTACATTTCATCCATGCCTCACTAAAAAAAAAGTGTTGTGTCCAAAACCTGCATCAGATCAAGGAGTTATGGGCAAATCGGGATACAGTGATGGTGTTACAATTGAAGTCTTTCCTTTCTTTCCAGTTGTTCACGTAATGTGTGCCTTGATCACTTTTGCCACGTCGTGATAGTAATGACTGGATGATTCATGTCAAGATGTTTGACTTTCTGAGTTCAAATACCAGTCACACGAAGCTGCCACTGCTGGGCCCTTGAGCAAGGCCCTTACCCTTAACCCTCATCTGCTGAGTTATATAAATGTTCATTTAAATCACTCTATAAAAGGGCATCTGGGAAATGCCATAAATGTAAATTTAATGCTTAATTTTGTGTATTTTAGATTTTGTTTAAGTAAAGCTCTATCTTCTTCTTCTTTGTCTTCTTTAAGCTTCTCCCATTAGGGGTCGCCACAGCGGATCATCCGTCTCCATACCCCCCCACCTCTGTCCCCTACAGCTGCCTCTTTTAACCCAACTACCTGCATGTCCTCTCTCACCACATCCATAAACCTCCTCCTTGATCTTCCTCTTTTCCTACTTCCTGGTGGCACCATCCTCAGCATTCTCCAAACCATCTCAATCTCAACAGTCCATTTTTCTTCAATGAGAGCAATCTGAACGGAAGCCATGTTTGTTCACAATTATAAATGCAGTTCTTTTTCCGGATAGAGCAATTTTCCCTTTTCCATGAGGAAGTATTCAGGCCTTCAATTGCTAGTGATGTTAGTTTGAAAATGTTGTGTGTAATAGCTGTTGGCCGAAATACTTTTATTATTGTTTGGATAAGCGATCAGATATCCATCCTCAGGATTTACGGAGAAAAGTTCTCACGGCAGTTTTATCTCTCTCTCTCTCTTAGACACAATAATTTGGAATGAGAGTGATGTATTAGTAAAGGCTTTTTCCCCTCTTCCTGGAGTGGTGAAGTGGTCAGAGGTCAACTGTGTAGTGACAAATAGCTCAATGAACTTAGCTATCCCTCCCACCTTTCTCTCACTCACACACACACACACACACACACACACACACACACACACACACACACACACACACACACACACAGCTTTAAACTAGCTACAAGTCAAATACTACTCACCTTTTAAGGGACTCAGTGCTGGGAGACAAATAGAGAATTGTCTGGCTTCAATCTTCCCCATATGCACACACGCACACACACACACACACACAATCAGACATACCGTACAGTGTACAAAAAGTACACACACACACACACACACAAGAACATCATCAAATCAACAAATCAGCAGAACAAAGGCAAAGTTGTTTATTTGGAATAGACAGTAATGAAGTTTGTGTGTGTGTGTGTGTGTGTGTGTGTGTGTGTGTCTGTGTCTGTGTCTGTGTGTCGGGGAGGGTTTTTCACTCTCTCTTATGTCTGTTAGGAAATACGCAGTGTTACAGGTCACGTCTGGCGTCAATCCCACATTAAGATAGAAAAAGCAAGAGAGAGATTATAGCAATATAGTGTGTGTGTGTGTGTGTGTGTGTGTGTGTGTGTGTGTGTGTGTGTGTGTGTTTAAAGTAACCACAGACAAAGGAACTTGCTCACTGTCCTGTTTTTTTCCCATGATGCACTGCTGCTTCCATCTAGTGGTGATATGAAAACTGCAGGGTCATGAGTGCAGATCTTCCCTGTTCTCCATCTCCAAGTTTTCAAATCAGATGAAAGAAAGAAAGAAAGAAAGAAAGAAAGAAAGAAAGAAAGAAAGAAAGAAAGAAAGAAAGAAAGAAAGAAGGGGGGGGGGGCTGAAAAATAATTTGCTCATGCATATAAAACAATTGCAAATGTTTGAAGAATTATCTTTGTTTTATATATATATATATATATATATATATATATATATATATATATATATATTCACACACACACACACACACACACACACCAACCAGGCTTAACATTATGGCCACCTGCCTCATATTGTGTTGGTCCTCCTTTTTGCTGCCAAAACAGTTCTGACCATGAGCATTAACAGCATTACAGCAATGTGAGCTGCAGGAGCTCCTCTGTTGGATCAGACCACACGGACCAGCCTTCGCTCCCCACATGCATCAGTGCGACTCGGCCGCTCACGACCCTGTCGCCAGTTCACCACTGTTCCTTCCCAGACCGGAACAAGCGCGCAAGACCTGCGGTTTTGGAGATACTCTGTCCCATTCATTCTCATCACAATTTGGCCCTTGTCAAATTGAAATATTTACGCTTGCCCATTTTTCCTGCTTTAAACACATCACCTTTGAGGAAAAAATTTACACTTGCTGCCTAATATATCCCACCCACTAACAGGTGCCATGACGAAGAGATAATCAGTGTTATTTACTTTACCACTCATAATGTTATGTCATAATGGTATGCCTGATCATCAGCGTGTGTATGTGTGTATGTATATACACACATACACCTGAGCATAAAATAGGTTTGTACTTTCTGAACATCCCATTCCACATTTAATCCCCATTTGCTGTTATAATAACCTCCACTCTTCTGGGAAGATGTTCCACTAGATTTTGAGGAGATTTGTGCTCATTCTGCCACGAGGGTTTTAGTAAAGTCAGGTACTGATGTAGGTTAAGAAGTTAAGGTTAAGAGTTAAGAAGGCCTGGGGTGCAGTCAGAGAACCAAATGATCCAAAAGGAGTTCAGTTTCGAGCTCTATAAAAAAGAGATCTGCTCTAACCCATATAAAGCATATCTTCATGAAGGTTGCTTTGTGCAAAGAGGCATTGTCATGCTGGAACAGGTTTGGGTCTCAGGTTCAAGTGAAGGGAAAATATCATGCTATTGCCTCCAGAGAAGTCCTATACGATTGTGAGGTACTCCAATTCTGTGGTAAAAGTTCGGGGAAGAACCACATATGGCTGGAAATGTCAGGTGCCCCAATACCTTTGTCCATGGAGGGTATTGATTATGATATTAATAAGGACATACAGGTTCAGATTTACAGTTGCAAATGAGCCACTCAGAAAGCAGAGTAGTGTTTTTATGTTTAAATGTTACATGCTCAAAAACTGTTCCAGGATTCTACAGTTTGAAATCAGTGTCTATAAGGATCTAAATTGGAGTCTGACAATGAAGTTTACTGAATTTACACATTTTACCACAGAACGTGTTTTAGATTTGCTTACAGTAGAATTGCTGAAGAGTTCATAGAATATAGTGATATATGTAATTAGAGGCACACAGTAATTTCTTCAAATGTATGCAAACCAGTCAAACCACAGTCCATGCCCAATATACAAAAAGAAATATCAACTGGTTTAAATGTTCCTTGAGAAAACTACACTCCAAATCGCCTGCTACTAATTACACATCATCTTTAGCATCGGGAAGTGTCGCATTGGGGGGGTACACATTACCCTATCGAACATTACCCTAGCTCTCCTAGCTGCTCATGATTTAAACAGGCTTGATTTAGGCATCCCGAGGTTTAACATTTCAAGTCCGGCAGCCAGTTTGACTAATAACATAATCATAATCATATGAAGGTGTTATTTCATCTTATACACATATACACACAGCTTTTTTAGTGTTGCTCTGTGATCATGCAACACCAACACCATGGATCTGTTGATGAGGATGTGATCTCATTCTTGAAAAGGAAAAAAACTCAGTCGAAAAACAATTCACCAGAAGCTACATGGAGTTTAATAGTCAGAATGCAAGAAATTAGCGACTTGACAAAGACTGAGTGAGGGGATAAATAAAGGAGACAGGAAGAGCTACAGAGAAAGACAGGAAAAGAAAGAAGTGACAGATCACGTTTCACATCACAAGTCTCCATTTGCTGTAAAACCACTCTTCTGAGAAGATGTTCCACTAGATTTTGAGGAGATTTGTGCTCATTCAGCCACAAGGGTGTTAGTAAAGTGAGGTGTAAATGAGGTGAGGCCTGATGTGTTGAGTGAGGTGAGTGTTCCAATTCATCCCAAAGGTGTTTAATAGGTCTCAATTGGAGCTCGATAGCAGCTCCAACTCATTTAAAGCATATCTTCATGGAGCTGGCTTCTTTGTGATAACAGTTTGGAAGAAAACGTCAGGTGTCCTAATACTTTTGTCAAAAAATGTATCGATTATACTTTCAAAAAAATAACATTAAACCCTCATAGAATTTATATTTGGTTTATTGGTGAAAATTGGAATCGTATGAGGTGGTATCAAAAAGAGACTTGCTTTCTTTACAAGAAAGTACTTTACACACGCTCCCAGCGCTCCTGTCACCTCTGAAATGTGTCCTGGAGTCTTCTTTTCCAAGCGTGTCAACCTTCTGCGATTTGCACTGGATCTCCATCAACCTTTGAGCTGGAACTTCATCTTCGGGAAGATAGAGTGGGTGCAGAAGTGAGATCATGGGGATTGTTCTCCGACGATCATCATGCACAAGTTGCTGAATGGTTTCGACTTTTTCGGGGGTTGAGTTCGTACACAACTCGAACAACCCATTGCAGCGTCATAGCATTTCAAATGTATGTCATGATCTCTGTGGCAGATTTGCCCAGGTTCACACAGAATTTCACGTTTTGCTTCTTGGTCTAACTTGTTGTCAGAATAACACCAGTTAGCGCCATTAGTCTTAATACTTTTTGATACCACCTCGTATTAGGTTCAATGAGAACTGTAATGGTTTCTACTGGATCTTTGTTACCTTCTTTTGGTGGCATTTTATATCTAGTGAATGAGGACCAGTAGAACAAATTTGGGAACTTGTAGATCAAATGTTGTTATCTATTGGACACCAGTAGGGACTATTACGACGTTATTAAGCACCTAAACACTGTTTCTACACTGGTTTTTTGGTTTAATGATTTAACGAGACAAACTCACTATGTAATGGTTTGAATGACTCTTGCTGCTTTTTATACTTTATTAAATCCCAGAAGCAAAACCTACGCAAATCTACGTTCTTAAATCAAAAATTCTGCTCGGTTACAGATTCTCGGTAGCGTGAAACGACCTGATGTCATGCAAATCTGAAAAGGAAGGAATGCGTAGGAAGGAAGGAGCTAAAATTAGACAAGGTTAAAAGAAATAATGGTGCAGCTACTCGTTTCCCTGAGTCAATAAGAAGTCCATAATGCATCATTAGCGATCAATGAGCTGCACAAAAATGCTAAAACCAGATCTTTTTTTAGTACTGTATAATGAAAAGTGGGGATGTTAAAGGTTAAAGGTGACAGAGTGAATTTGGTTTTTATTTATTTTCCCTTTCTTTTGCTCAGAAGGATATTTTTCAATGCAATGGGTCAATGGGTTTTAAGTAGGGATACAGCAGACTTTTTCTTCACTGTTTTCTTGGCCACATGTGACAAAAATCTGACAGACTATGGGTCCGGGTGTGTTCCGGTTTTTACCGTCATAAGTCGATAAGCAGTAAATAGTAACATTTGATAGCTAGCAAGTGTGATGAAGAAACCAGGGTTCACTGGGATGGAGAGCACATATATTTTTTTTTACAATCCTCAAAAGTCACTCATCCACACTAGAAAGACGGAAAATGTAAGACGCTTCGAGCCGCTTCATTTCCATCAGTGGTTTATTTACTTTCCAGGTTTTAAAATGTTGGAAAAAAAAGGCATCACCGTTTTCGAAAACCTCAGGTTTTTTAGGACCACACTGCAAAAGCGAATACGCAGTTTTTCTCAGTGTGAAATTGTGTCAAATTCAATTCAGTGTCAAATTCTCAGTGTGAACGGAAGGCCAAAAAGGAATGAAAAAGAAGTGTTTTCAAACAAAAAAACTTATTAGTGTGGACATGGCCTTAAAGAAAAGACCTTCAGGACCACAACTGCTCACGCAAATGTCAACCGGAATGTTGAAACCTTTCATGGTCCATTTCGTATGTGAGTAAAGTGATTTTATCATTCGCTGTTCCTCAGTATCCCTGAGTGCCTTTTTAAAAAGTTGTCAAAACGTATCGATCTGTTCATGTATTTTCACCCGGGTTGGGTTGAATTGAGCATTAGAGCAAACGTGCTGAAAATACTAGCTAACATTAAATAGTTTAGCGTCTAAAACCGAAATTACCGTCCAATATTACAAAAGAATCAGGAACACATAATTTATTTGCATGCCTTTTAGCCATAAATGATAATCACCCATCAAAAAATCACAAAAATGTAAAAACATTACATCCTAAATATGTCAATAATTCAGCTAGTGTAAACCTACAGTAATAGGAAAGTGGTAGCTCAGTGGATAAGACCTAGAATTTTTGATTAGATTTAAATCACCAAGCTGCTTTTGCTGGGCCCTTGAGTGAGGCCCTCAACCCTCAGACAAATATAAGTCACTTTAGATAAGGGTCATCATTTATCTCTAATAAAAAAAATCATTATTTGAATTGTCACTTGTTTGTGAGGCAAATAAGCGATTTTTATACATGAGCCAGGTATAAAAGTACACATTATATCATTTCAAACAGAGAGTAAATGTCCCTTATATGTAAATGTATACATATACATTCCAAACATCCCAAACAAATACATTTGTTCATACTGGGAATGATGAATATTCCCCGTATACAATAAGGAGACTTGTGTTTGTGTGTTATTCTTGCTAGCTAAATGCATTGCATTCATTAGACATTATTCATCTGCCCCTAGGAAATAGTATATATAATTTATGAGCAAGAAATATGACCTCTGTCAGCTGGATATGATCTGATAACTGTAATGATCTGAAAAAAAAAAAACTAATGATCTGTGTGCCACGCCAGTGACAGTAATGAGGTTAATATCAGAGGTTTTATGATTGCAACCCCTCCTATGTATGATCTAATCTACTGGCAGTAGCAACGAGCAAATCAGTTTCTGTAACAGAGCGAAAGATGCTTGCTTGCTAAATACTCGTAGACGCTCCCAAGAATAACACAGCTCTAAACAAGTGAGTATCATATGCTACATTCGAGCAAAGCAAAGTAATGTGGGCTAAAAATCTGCTTTTTAGCTCAGAAGATTCCGTTTTTTATCACCGAGAAAAGGTTGTCCCACTTATTAAAAATACTGGCCCAGCGTACATGAGCTTCGCAAAGAACTGTGACTGGAAGCAGCCCAATTCTTAAAGCCTATAAAATACCGAGCGAGCACGCTAACACTATAGCGTTGCCATAACAATTGGAAAGGCCGCTGGGATAAAACCAAACCAAACAAAACGGCGAGTTCGTTTTTGGCCGACGACTAAAATTCACATCAGGACACTTTTCTCAGGTGAACTCTTTTCCACGCGGTCATCAGTCATTTGTTTCAGCTCGAGTCGTAAGGAAGCATTAATAAACTCGTTGTTACTGCTAATTCATGACCCTTTTTTTATCTTATCTGTTATAGTAAATGCGGATCCATTTGGATTCATTTGAACTAGGAGACCCAAACCTGTTCCAGCATGACAATACCCCTATGCACAAAGCCAGCTCCATGACCACTGTTGAACACCTTTGGAATAAATTAGAACACACCCCAGGCCTCCTCACCTCGCCTACATCATTGCAAAAATTTCCACAAAATCTAGTGGAACATCTTCCCAGAGGTCCCAAGAGCGGATGTTCATATAGCACATCCCAATCATATGCTCGGTTGCCCAAATTCCTTTGCCCATCTAGTGTATGTATACACACTCGAACAAATCTGGATCCGATCTTCACTGTCTTATAAACTATCCAGGGTTTCACTTTTCTTTCCATTTTCTTGACATGTCTGATTTATGAAGTGTATAACTACAGCGTTTGCTTTAATTAGCGCACAATGTTGTGTTTGGTGCTCTGCCTCAGTCGACCTCAGTTCATAGAAGATACGTCTAAAGTGTCTAATTAGAGCAGCACCATTTTACTACTTATCAATGTTCACTATTAAGACATGTGGCTTGCAAAAGTATTCACCCTTTCCCCTTGCCTGAAGATGATTAGATTTAATGATAAATACACAGTTTTTCTGTGAGAAATTTTATTGCAAACTCGTGTTTTTATAGTCCAAATGATTTACTGGTCAGGACAAAAAAATGGACAAGTAGTAGAGGTTTTTCTGGAAGCTCCAGATGAAAGATTATCTATTCAGACTTGTGAAAAACACATTCTCTGTATATTATCTGTATCTTTCAGTTTTTAATTTGCTGACAAGGAATGAATTTCTGACCTTGGAATACTGAATTTATACAGAAACAAAAGAGATCCAGGACAAATTTGGTTAATTCAAACACAAATACATACAATTTACTTGAATAAATGTATGCATGAATAAATAATATTTATCCATTCAGTAAGTTCTGCACTGCAAAGAAAGAAGGTGCTTTATACTTGTCGCATCCGTCGCATATCCTAACAATGTTAGGAAGCTGGGGTCAGCCATTTTGCATTGCCCCTGTAGCACAGAGGGTTGAGGGCCTCGCTCAGGGGCCCCAAAAGTGTCAGCTTGGTGATACTGTGCTTTGAACCCCAACCTTCTTAGCAATTACCCATAGTATATGATAATATAGTTTATTATGCACTCTCTATGTAATGATTTTCTTGTATAAATACTTACGCACATATCGGTTGCTAGCGGAAAAACGAAGTGGTACATTATATGAGCTGGTTTATAGCTCTCATGATACCAGACTTTTTTGTTCATGTTCCATGTTTCATAGACGTGGAAAGTTAATTTTACGGGTAATTTTTTAGACACGAAAAAAAAAGCAGAACTCGACCAGACACACACAACTACACTAGTATCACAAATTCACAGAACTGTGAAAAACAACAGTCCCATCTTTTTTATTTCACAATTTACGTTTATTTTTTCTTCCATTGAGTGTCCGCTTTCAAACATCAGTTCAATTTTATGGCCATATCTGGGTGGACGTTGCAGTCTTGACTTAAACTAATTCCACATTTAAAAACCATGAAGCAAAAGGCTCGTAGACGTCGAAATTTTCCTTGAAGCACAATATATCTTTTGCAACTCGTTAAGTTCAAAACGACCCCGAAAATGTACCAAAAAAAAAAAAAAAAACACTCTCAACTGGGTGCTCAGTGACGGCTCGCACACTTGATATAGGAACCTTAAATATTTGTTCAATTTGTGAATATGATGATAGGTGATAATATTTATACCATTATCCTAAAATTTGTTGATGTTTATAGCCACTTATTTCTGGTGACGCGAAACGAGTCTCGTCCCAAGATAAATAAGAGTGTTTTAGTCCCAATCAGAAGGTGCAGACTCGAGGTTTATTGAGTTTTATTAGACCCATCAACCCAGGAGGGGCAGGATACAACAAATCATGGTAAATCTGGAGAAAGCGTGGCACGCCGATACATCGAGGCACAGTGTGCCCTGATATCGACCTGAGATTAGACACTAAAATAACAGACCACCATGAAGGCGAAATCCCCAAATTCATTTAACAACAGTATTGCTAATTAAAATCATCAGTAAATGTTGGTGGGTCTTCGTGAATGACTATTATTCATCTTGAACAAATGTTTTTAATGTCTCAGCACAAAGGAATTGTCTCGGAGAGTGATTAGGTCATTTCGTGTCCTCTGTATACGTGCAATATCTTCAGCTTGAAACGTGTAAACACAGGCCACAGGCTCTGTAAAGGAAACAGAAATGATTTGTTCACCTCACGAGTCTTCTGGTTCGAGTCTTTCGTTCATTAGTTATTACAAATGTACTCGGAACAAGAGTCATTTGGAATCCAGATTAATTTCATGGATTTTAAGGGGGACAAATACTTTTGCAAGGTACTCTATAGAGCCGTTCAATATCTAATAACTTGGACACATGCACTATATGGACAAAAGTCTTTATAGTCTTTGTGGACACCTGAGCATGAGATTTGTATGTGCTTTTTAAACATCCTATTTTCCAGTTAGTTCCCATTTGCTCTTATAATAACCTCCACTCTTCTGGGAGGGTGAATCACTAGATTTTGGATTGTCCTTGTGGAGAAAGTTACATTGATTTTCTAGTTAGTTGAAGAAAATTGGGTTGCACAATGTAGAGGAAATAGAGGTTTTGTAGTAGTAAAAAAATAAATTATAGATTGGGGTTAGAATCTTTTGTGGCTGCCTTGAAAAAGCTATATAGGAGTTTCAACAGGTCACTTATGATTCTCCTGACACAGGAAATGTAGAGGTCCTGGATGGAGGGGAAATTTGTCCTGATGATGCCCTTTGCCGAATTAATTTGTCTTTGAAGTCTTCGCTTGTCCAATTTGGTATCAAATCAAATCGACACAGTAACTCAAGGACACAGTGTGGGTGATCTTGTAGAATTGGCACAGCAGTATCTTGGGCAGGTTGGATTTCCCTATTTGGCAGAGAAAGTACAAGAAGCTTGGAGGAATCAATGCTAGGCACAGTACAACCATGGATACTGAGTGGTGGCAGAATTTTTTTTTATTCTCTTTAATTTGTACTGTTAACATTGGCATTCTATAATTGTTTTTTGTCTGTATGTACATCCCAAAACAGACATGTATTATTCCAATGTTAAATTTCCTTACTACATGGATCTAACTCAACTTTTACCCATCTGTTTGGATCTCGTTCACAAGAGTCGGTTGCTTACTTTATGCAAGCGATAACACATGTACAGTACGATCCTCGCACACAGTGTTGATCATTAAATAATTAAAAGCTGAACTTAAGTGTTACTTGTCATTTTTATGCAACTCGCTCATTCCAAGCTATTACATTTTCAAAGTAAAAAAAAAGGGTTGTAGAATAAACATGGCCAACGAGGCGAGAACAAAATGCGTAAACAGTTCGGATTCCACACTTCTAATCAGGACAAAAATTCTTAATTCTGCTACTCCGGATCTACTACTTCCTGTCTCATTGAGAAATGATAAGAGGCAAGAGCCGCTTAGCTTTTAAAAAGCACCAACGTTTCTTTCATCATTTGTCCGTCTTTGCCAGTACGGTTTGACTGAGCGGGGCAATCTGAGACAAGATATGTGTGATTTGTGGGCCAGTACAGGACATGCTAGTGCTTCAAGTGGGTACAATAATGTGCAAAAATAAACATTTAATTTAAGGAGTGTCAATTACAGCATGCTATATGAACAAAGGTTTGTGGACACCTGACTATAAGATTGCAAGAACATCCAATTCCACATTTAGTCCCCATTTGCTGGTTTAATAACATCCACTCTTCTGGGAAAATGTTTCACTACATTTTGGGGCTATTTGTACTCATTTAGCTACAAGGGTGTTAGTAAAGTCAGATATTAATGTAGGTGAGGTGAGGAGGCCTGGGGTGTATTCAGTATTACAATTCATCCCAAAGGGGTTCAGTAGAGTTGGGAGCCTATAGCAAGAGATCTTCCACTCCAAAATCATGTAAAGCCTATCTTCATGTAGCTGGCTTTGTGCACAGGGGCATCGTCATGCTGGAACAGGTTTTAAGTCTCCTAGTTCAAGTGAAGGGAAATACAAATGTGTGCCTTCAACTTTATGGTACCAATTTGGAGAAGAACCACATATGCCTGGAACAGTCAACTGTCCCAATACATTTCATCCATATAGTGTGTTTCTTGAGTTTTACTTTTATATACTTGACAGGCCGTTAATGCAAAAATCTTAATGGGACAGCAAGAATGAGAGCTAATCCAAATGGTTGCAATTAATCTACTGTTACTGTACATACATGTGCTATGTTTCTGTCCTGGCAATATTGTATTGTAGCTAGTTTATATCATCAGTGTTATTATCATGCTAGCTAACACTGCTGGAGCTAGCCTAAACTATTTGTCAACCTTGCTCCTTTTAAGAAAAGATCCTTCATGTACTTAAATTTGAATAAAGAATTAGCTAATGCTAAAAACTTTCTTTCGGCTTTTCCCATTACGGGGTCGCCACAGCGGATCATCCGCATGTTTGATTTGGCACATTTTTACGCTGGATGCCCTTTCTAACACAACCCTTCCCATTTATCCGGGGTTGGGACCGGCACTAAGGCTTGTGCCACCCTAATGGCTGGGGTTGGTTCCCTAACCGGGAAATGAACCCGGGTCACAGCGTTGAGAGCACCACATCCTAACCACTAGACCACCAGGGAACTAGCTAATGCTAAGCTACTACTGCTATATAACATATATGAACAATTTCTTTCTTTACCAGCCTTTTCTCTCATACTCAAAACTGATAAAAACAAAAAACCTGATACATATTGTTTTAATAGTCATATTCCTGAAACATTTCCATTAAGGGACAGTTGAAGTTACACATTTACCTCAGACTGGTTGCGATTTACCTCAGCTAAAAAAATATGTTTGTTTTGATCAGATTTGCTAATTTTGCACCATTATATTATGAACTTTAATAAATATCTTATTCACAAATTGTATCAGTGCGTAAAGATTGATGTAAGGACACTGGAACTCGATTTAGCATATGATAGCATATAAAAGGGAAAGGGGCAGGGTTATGGTGATGTATGGGTTTAGTCTTCTATTAGAAATTGATAACAGTACAATACAGTGGCCATGTAGTTTTGGATTTTGTTTTTGCCTCAGTAATAAAAACCTTCATTTAAAAACATGTTGTGTTCACTTGTGTTATCTTTTATTAATATTTAAATTAGTTTGATGATCTGAAACATTAAAGTGTGACAAACATGCAAAAAAATGTGAACACTTATTCACACCACTGTATGTTGGAGATGCTTGCTTGCTAGGATCGCTAAACATACAGTACACAACACCTGACTCTAGAGCCATGAACTTGTAATTCAAACAAATTCTGTGTGTATAGTAATTATTAAGTCGTCTCCAAATATTCAGTATTCCAAGTCAAAAATGTAGCATTTCAGCTTTAAACATAAATTCAGTATTTTGGCTAGCACTTAATGATTTCCTTTACTATTCTGAATCTCTCTGCATGTCTTCATCATTATCTCTAAAGAATATTTAGATTTTTTTTTTTTAATGGTTGGATTTGCAGATTCTTTTGAAGCCGCATATTTTGCAGAGCAGGACTTAATTTTACGAGGCAGCTCAGGCCTGTAAAGGCAGATTTGGGCAGCAAGACCTGAGTTTTATTGCAGGTTGCCCATGTTTAAAATATTGTACATGCACTTTTATGAGCCTTAGACTGAGAGAGAGAGAGAGAGAGAGAGAGAGAGAGAGAGAGAGAGAGAGAGATGACTGAATATACATTTCCATTCAAATATTTCACCCAAAACTTAAATGCAAAAGGCTATGTGTAAAGGTGAAAGACCCCATATCCAAGCTAGTGTTTAACTAGTTAGCTAAAGTTCCTAGTGCTAGTATAAGTAAATGGAAGGTTTTGAGCTCCATTCAAAGACATCCCATAATTGTGTGCCTCCAAGTTTGTGCTAAGTCTTTGGAAGAAGCACATATGGCGAAAATTTTCAGGTGTCCCAATACTTTGCAACTAAACATTTTGCAACTAATTAAGTTAATTGACAACAGTTCAGTAAGAATTAAATTGTTCAAATCATTTACAGCACATATTATCATCAAAAGTTTCGAAGAATCTGGAGAAATCTCTGTCCACAAGGACAAGGGCAAAAATCAATGGATGCCTGTGGTCTTTGGGCCCTCAGGAGGCACTGCATTTAAAACAGTCATGATTCTGTAATGGAAATCATGGGCTCATTGCCAACTTCAGAACTCTGGAGAGCTAAGGAGAACTATATTGAAAACTATGGACACCATGCCTTCTGGACTAAAGAGGAGAGGGACAATCTGGCCTTTTATCAGTGCTCAGTTAAAAAAGCCACATCTCTGATGATATGGGAGTGCAATAATGCCTGTAGACTGGGCAGCTTGCACATTTGGAAAAGCTCCATCAATGCTAAATGGTATATACAGGTTTTAAAGCAATAAAAATGCTTCTATCCAGAAAATGTCTTTTTCAGGGAAGACCATGCAAACTGCAAACTGCATCTATTACAGTAACCTGGCTTCGTAGTAGAAGAGTCCGGGTGCTGAAAATGGCCTAACTGCAGTCTAGACCTTTCACCATTTGAAAACATTTGTTCCATGATTCAAAAAATAAAAAATACAACAAAGGACACCCAGAAATGTTGAGCAGCTAGAATCCTGTATCAGACACATATGGGACAACATTCCTCTCCCTTTAGCAACTGGTCTCCTCAGTTCCCAGATGTATTCAAACAGAAGTGATGGAATATGGATTTATGAGATTGGCAGATCATTGCATTCTGTTTTTAACATTTTGCACATTGTACAAACTTTTTTGGAATTGGGGTTGTATATAAATGTTTCATATTTCCTTTAAAATGATTGATAAAAGGTATATCCAAATACAAGCTTTCCAGAGCAGGCATGAGGTTCCAGTTCTGCTAAAGCCACATCTTAATGCATTGTATGTGTTATAACTATTTGTAAAAAGTAAGAAAATCTTACCTCATCATCGTCACCATATTAATCATTATTATTATTAGTAGTAGTAGTAGTAGTAGTAGTAGTATTAGTAGTAGCAGTACTAGTAGTATTGTACATTTGAGGTTCTGAATGTGAAATTTTACAAAGAAACTAGAAAACTAGAAACAAACTAGTGCCTTTCCACAGTTGTGTACATTTGCAACAAACAAAAGCAAAAGCAAGCAACACTCTGGGATTTATAAAATGGCATCATTAAAAAATATGGATAGCACAGGTGGTATGATTCATACAGGAAAACATCCATTCGCCTGTTTATAATAAGCCCAATTAAAAGGGTCACTCAGTCTGCATGCCCGAGAAACAATAAACCATTTAGTGTATGCACACACAAAAACTTTACAGTCAATCTGTAAAAAAATCTTGGGATTTTTTTTGGTATTTATGTATGTGTGTTTATATGTTTCGAGAGTGTATGGGGGTGTTGGTGGCCCAGAATAAAAAATAAAAAAATACTAACTGCACTATAACTACCTTTATTTGGCCTCACCTCAATCATTTTTTGTGATTATTCTTCTGTATCAAGACATCATGAAATAAGTTTTGTGGTCAGTCCAAATGAGAATCAAAATGAATTAGTTAAAATACATTTGTGTGTGAGTGTTTATGTGTGTATCATTGTATTGTTCAAGCACCACCTTAACTCCAGCACTCATAACTTTATAACACCATAACTCAGTACTGTGTCCCATTCCCAGATCTCAGTACAACCACAACCCCTATTCTTTCCCCTACCTACTGTAACTGTCTTAACTTGATCTATTGTCAAAATTACATGCCACATTTGAACCCTACCCTTCATCCTAACCCCCACCAAAGACGAGACACCATTGTAACTACACGCATCTTTCTAATCTCCACCTCCTCCAGTCCCAGGGTTCATTCCACAATCCAAAACTCCCCTCGTACCAAAACATGTCCCCATCCTAAGCCCCCCATCCTCCCCTAACTCCACCCTTCATCCTAATCCCAGGCTTTGTTGTAACCACACCTTTCATCCTCACCCCACCTTCTTCCCCAACTCCACTCCAACTACCCAGTACTCATTGTAACCCCTTACTTACCCCTGTTTCCTCCCCTATCAACAACTCTCAACTCAATTCTATCCTTGTTGTAACCACACCCTTCATCCTAACCCCCTTATCCTATTCTAACTACACTCCTCTTTCCAGTTTCAGACCTCACTGTAACCACACTCCCATGCTAGACCCCACCACCTTCCCAAATGCAACCCCTTTGTTTCAAACCCAGGCCTTGTTGTAACCACACACTTCTGCCCAACCCTCATTTCAATTCCAGGCCTTATTATACCCAAACCCTATCCCTGCCCCATAACTTCATCTCTCATCCTGTCTGCCCCACCCCTACATCCTAAACCTGCTTTTGGAATAATTTGTTTCTTTAGAATTTGCAATCAGGATACTAAAGTCTTTAAGTCAAATGATAACAAATTACAAACAAGACCAACTGGTGCAGAGTAGTGCAGAAAAAAAAAACGGGTTCATTTAGATTCATTTCCTTTCTGTCCTTCAAACACAGACTCAGACATTTTATTTTAACAGTAAAAATACACCAAAAACTAGAAACATATATTCCAGTGCTAATTATAGATGGTGTAAATTCATCTGTGGACAGAGGGAAGTCTGAGCCTGGACACCGGTAGCCTGAACATAAATATTCTCCGTATCTATGGCTGTATTGTGGTGAAAATCTACGTAATCGCTACAGTGCAACAGATCCTCATTATACTCAGACTGAACGTTGAGTTGAAACACGAGCTGATCCAGCAAATAAATGTCGCTTTTGACATTTAGCTTTTGAGGAAAATGTCTTTGACCATTTTGTTAGCCAGATAAGCCATTTTAAATTTCCACTAGACTTGGGAATTAAACTGGTGAAATATGTGTATATGTACAGTATATGTAATATTCTGAATTGATGTCTATTTCAAAAATAGTGTCGGTTTCACAAACACGTCCAAAAATTTGATTTAAAAATGGACGTGCTGTGATGCTTTTGCAAATCTCAGCCGAAGTCACTCAGAGGTGAGAGGAAAAAAATGGTAACAAGAATATCATGATATGATGCGCTGCAAAATATAACCATCTAAATTTAAGAATTAAATGCACGATTCAAGACGACACAAGTCAAATGATCTGCCAGTGCAGTGAGATCATTTGGTAAGATTTCTTGAAATAAAAAAAACACATTTTTAGGCTTTAAAAAAGAACAAAATGTTTTAAAATAAGCAATAAAACACTTCTTTCAAGCAGTTGATTTAGTCTAATTAAATCTAATTAATTAAATCTAATTAAAATTAGCTTGTTAATTATTTTTTAAACAATCTGCTTTTCTTAAACTGGCTACCAAACAAGAGAATTCCTCTTGAAATAAGAAACGTCATCATTACATATTCTGTCTTCAAATGAAACGAAGCATTTAAACCAAAAACAAGATTACTAATAAAATCAAGATCACGCACACAATTTTTTAATTCAAATGAAGACTGATGTCTTTGAACATACAGTAGATATGATTCAAGAACGAAGCAAAATCATTACTTGCTGCTTCTCAAAATACTTAAAATTATTGCGACATCAAACATTTTTTAATTTCTTTTTTTTATCACTGAACACAAAGATATTCGACATGAAAAACTGGAAAAATAAACTAGTAAACATCTTAGTAAAAAGCCATAAGTATTTTGTATAAAGATCAAAGTTACTGGATAATGTGTGGTGACTTAATAATGCTGACTCGTATAATTTGTTATTAGGTTGTAAATAATTGTGTTAGTGTTGACATAAAACGAGTATTTGGAAGAAATAATACTAATGAACAAGTCCTAAGTGTGATTATTGAGCATTTTTTTTACTGGGAAACCTTAAAACCAGTTATTAGAACTAAAATAAAGTCTTAAGAAATACTGTAAAACACCTCAAATGATGTAGCTGATGGTAATTAAGTTCAATTTGCATGTAAAATAACTTTAAGCTTTACTAACTAAGTGAGAAAAAAGATAAATAATCTTTAAAAAATCATAATAATCTTAGACAGTCACCTCTTGCATAATATTTTATTCTTAAAATAAGATCAATAAAATGAGTAGGTTTTTCATTGTACTTCTTTGCAAATGATACTGGGGCATTATAGATCATTGAAAAAACCTTGAACGGAGCGATATAATGGGGCATATTAGAGGATAATCCAATCTTCCAAAAAAAAAAAATTGAATTGAATTGGGGTAGTGGAGGTTTCCATAAACATACAGCCAGAAAAACTCAAAAAGTCGTTTCCTCACATGAATTCCTTAAAAGGTTTACTGAGGATTTTGAAATTGTGCGTCCATCATAAGCAGGACCCTCATAAGCTTGGGGAATTGAAGATGATTTGCCAAAAGAAACGGGCCAAAGGCTGAACTGCAAAAAGCGAATCTATTTGTACTGTAGAGAGCCGGATTGCACATGGCAGTTAAAGAGGACTGTAAGGACTATAAAATAATCCAATAACAATAGAGCACGTTGTGAGCACTAGATCAGGTTGAAGAGCGTGACATAATATTAGAGTCGACTAGACGCTGGCACTCGGAGCTCAGCCTTTTCTCCAGGACCGATCTGTCTTCTATAAAACGCCTAACCTAAGTCTATGCTCGACTTCTGTTCATATCTTGCGAGTGGTTTATTATGCAAACACACTCTTGTTCTGCTACTGTACAGTACTCACTTTATTGGTTTTGATGGGTGAATTAGCTGAAGAGATTTATGAGTGTTGTATTTGGCTTTGGAGTCTCTGCCAATTCTATGACCAAGAAGAAAACCCCAGATGAAAGGATTTTCGGACATGAAAAAAAAAAAAAAAGAAAAGGTGAGACGTATGAAATGCGATCAGTTCCAGTCAGGTGCAATTAGTCGCTTTTTAACTTTAAGTGTGGCTTCGCAACGGAGTGCTGACTGCTAGCAGTTTCTTTGCTGAGGATTCCGAACATCGATGTCTGGGTTTCATCCTGAGTAACACGCGAGGTCGGATCTGCGTGTGTTTGTGTGTTCTGACACACACCTCTGATCACCAGCCCACACTTACAGTATTATTAAAGGAACAGCTCAAAGTGAAAAATGAAGTGAAAATGGAACAGAATTTGCTTTCAAGCCCAAATGTAGTCGATCAGTCAAGATGTGTGTGGTGTCCAAACGTTTGCTTCTTTAACCCTTTCAGGAATCGTGTTCACTAGTCGAATTCAGGCTGTTTTAAGAAAAATAAAATAAAATAAAATAAAATAAAATAAAATAAAATAAAATAAAATAAAATATAATATACAGGAAATTATTCTACTGTTTTCTGGGCCCATGGAATATCTTTACAAAATGTTCAACAATAATGAAACATAAATAATAATATAATAATACATAATTTTTTTAATGCACAATATAACTACAACCAGCATGTACTCTTTTTCTTATTATTAATAATTACCAAATTATTCTAAAATGTATTTACTATATAATCATTATATATACTTTATATTTATTTAGCGGTTAGTGTGTTTATTAATTAATTAATTAATTATTATTATTATTATTTTTCATTTATTTATTTATTGATTGCCTTCAAAATCATTACACATATACATAGACAGTATGTGAGTACACCCCTCACATTTCAAACCCAGGCCTCATTGTAACCACAACTACGTTACCTAATTACTCGTTCACAAAATATTATTCTAGGAAACTTCCTGTCTACCCCACTCCAACATCCTAAACCTGCTTTAATTTGTTACTTTCGAATTTGCAATCAGGATACTAAAGCGGTTGAGTCAAATGACAACAAATTACAAACAAGACCAGGGGGTGCAGAGTAGTGCAGGAGAAAAATAATTTGGTTCATTTAGATTCATTTCCTTTCTACACAGACTCAGACATTTTTTTAACGGTGAAAATACACCAAAGACTAGAAACATATATTCCAGTGCTAATATTAGATGGTGTAAGTTCGTCTGTGGGCAGATGGAAGTCTGAGCCTGGACACTGGTAGCCTGAACATAAATATTCTCCGTATCTATGGCTGTATTGTGGTGAAAACCCGTACGCCCTGAGTAATCGCTATGACTCAATGCAATAGATCCTCATTATACTCACAAACTGAGACTGAACGTTAAGTTCAAACATGAGCTGATCCAGCAAATAAATGTTGCTTTTGGCATTTTGCTTTTGAGGAAAATATATATGACCTTTTGTTAGCCAGATAAGCCATTTTAAATTTCCACTATATATATATATATATATATATATATATATATATATATATATATATATATATATATATATATATATACAAAAATGTGGGTACACCCATCACATTTCAGCAACCATTTTAGTATATCTTCTCAAGGGACAATACTATTGAAATGAAACTTGGATATATTTTAGAGGAGTCAACAAAAGTGAGTACACCCATAAGTGAATATGTCAAAACTGTGTCCAAAGTGTCAATATTTTGGGTGAGCACCATTGTATCTGGATCTGCCTTAGTCCTCCAGGGCATGGAATTCACCAGAGCTGCATAGGTTGTTCTTCCACTCCTTTATGTGCCATCATGGAACTGCTGGATGTTAGACACATGGCACTTCTCCACCTTCCAATTGAGGTTGCCCCACAGGTGCTCAATAAGGTTCAGGTCTGGAGACATACTTGGCCACTCCATCACCTCCACTTTCAGAAAAGCAGTTGTCATCTTGGTGGCGTGTTCGGGGTCATTATTATGTTGAAAAACTGCCTTTCGGCCCAGTCTCTGAACTTCTGTACTTAATTTGTTAGATACTGTATTATATATTATGTCATTTAAAAACATTTCACCCATTATAAATGAAAAACACAACAAAGGACATCCAAAACTGTTAAGCGGCTAGAATCCTGTATCAGACACATATGGGACAATGTTCCTCTTCCAAAACTTCAGCAACTGGCCTCAGTTCCCAGATGTATACGGACAGAAAACATGATACTAAACAGTGGTAAACAAGGCCTTGTCCCAACTGATCTGAGACGTGTTGCAGCCATCAAATTCAAAATCACCTACAATATTTATTCTTGAAAAAAAATGGTAGATTTCCTTCAGTTCAAAAATTTGATATTCTAGTATTCTATTCTATGTTCTATTGTGAATAAAAATTGGTTTATAAGATTTTATAAGAAAATCATACCATTCTGGTTTTGTTTACATTTTACACACTGCCCCAAACTTTTTTGGAATTGGGAATAAACATATAAGTAATAAATTGAATCTGAAATTCATGTAATTACAATTCTAATTAAATTTTCCACGATGAAATTTGTGTCCAGACAAATACCATGCGTACCGTGTTAATATTTTCCGCATGTTGGACATCAATGTGATTTGTGATGCCAAGTGTAAAATTCACATGTGAACTTTGCATGAAAAACTAAAAGAGTTGATATGAGTTCTCTGGACATGGTTAGTCATCCTGGCTTCTTTTTTGACTTCATTAATAAGAAAATCCACCATAATTACCCTCAATCATAACAATAACCGGGAAATTATTCCTGCGCTTGTGGTGTTTAGTCTGCACGTGGTGCATTGTGGGGTTTCAGGAGCGTGCTGGATATTCTCTGCTATGATGACATGATTACAAAATGGCAAGCTGCCAAGATAGAGTGCACTAGGTAGGGAGTAGGGTGCGGTTTTTTGGATATGTATAGTCTCATTGTGACTGAATGTTGTTTCTTTTTTTGGGGGCAATACATGCAGTATGATAAAGATTTATCCTAAACAGGAAGCATTTACACCAACTTAGTCTCCCACATAATGCTGCTATGTCTGGGTTCTTGCGTTTCTGCCTTTCCTTATGATTTAACAAGAAACTAAATCCTAGTTATGCAGCCATGGTTCTATGGAAAAACCACTGAAAAAACATTGGAAATCCCTGTTCCATGTATCTAAAGTTCACAAATTATTACAAGATAAAGCCTGGACCAGACACCCTGTAGAACTTTCTGGAAAGCTTTCAATCATCGATTTAATTTGACTTGCGTAAGCGAACTATGTATATTTAAATCATGTAAATGTTCCGTACAGATGACAGGAAAATGCTGTTTATTAATATTTTGTTGGACTTAATTACCGGGTTTCACACATTCAAGATGGAAAAGAAAGGTTTGGCTGAAACACAGTGCTGTTGCTGCCCGTCAGTTAAGAATACCATTTAATGCCAGTCATTTAAGAATACTAAGAAAACAGGAGTAAATAAATGTGAAATGCGTACCACTGTTCACTTGTTTCCCACACAAAAGATTGGAGAGAATGAAAAATAGGTCTTTCTCTTTTCTGGTTCTTAATTGTATTTAGAGTCTATGAAACTTAAATACAACAAAAAAGGAACAATCAGGGGGCCAAGCATCATATATTAATAAATGTACTACAGTTGCCTAATCACTTTAAAGAAAAACTAATCGTTTTTCTCACAACGTATTGTGTATGTATGCCCACTGCTAGAATTCTCAGAATGTAGGTGAAAATGGCTAGATGTACAATCGGGCACCAGTTTACCAAGACGTAACCCAAATCTGGTGAAGATTTGAAGAACGAGAAGCAACAATGCCAGCCGAATGTACACTTTTTTTAGCATCTTAATGTTACGTTTAACCAGTAAATGGCACGATCATGGCACTCGTTGCATGGCCTTATGTCATGGTCCTGAAGATGTTGACCACATTTTGTGTCGGTTTGCAAAATGATTGATACGACACAGCAAACATTGAGATTTGGCAGCTACACGTTGAGTTTTGGCGGCTAAAATAAAAAGATTTTGAAATATTTAGACATTTTTTGATATAAAGTTTTGATATAATGAAAACAACTTACTTTGTGGTGACCATTGGACAAAATTTGTACAAAGATGAAGATGAAGATTCAACAGGGAGCTATTGCTTTAAATTTAACTTGACCCAGGAAATCCAAGAAGCCAAAAAAAAAGCAGATTATAGCCATAGACTTCCAAATTAGCCACTGATTTGACCTGATGTTGGCGCTAGGAATTTGGCAGTACCTGGTTTAAATCTCACTACTTTGTACCAGACGGTTCTATTTTCTAAGAAAAAGGAAAAAAGGTAGAATAACAACAGGATGCCTGCACACCTTCAGTGCTTAGGCAATAATAATAACACTACTACTACTACTACTACTACTAGTAATAATAATAATAATAATAATAATAATAATTTGTCTCTCTGCCCATCATGCCTGTTTGTTCAACATTAGCATCTCTATGCCTCTCTCTGTCATTGTTCATGTGGATGAGAGGAGAACATGTGGTTGAAATTGGAGGCCTCGGTTTCTGCCAAAGCCACAACGCTGCGATGGAGAATTACAGCAGGAGAATGAGCCATTGTTCAAACCTTCTGCCACGATGAAGAGAGAGGGAGAGCGAGAGAAAGAGAAAGAGAGAGAGCGACTATAAACATCTGTGAATGCCTGAAAACCCTCTGAAAGACACTTTTAAACCATAGTGTAAGGCAGTAGTCCACTTCCAGGAAGTAGTCACTAGGGTAAACAGAATGTTCTTGCCGTCCCCAAGCATTAAATCAAAATGCCAGTTAAATCAAAACAGACAAAATTTGTCGGCAGTGCTCTGCCTTTATTTTTTTTTTTTAAATGCGTACTTTCTAAAATTATGAACAATTAAGCCAGCAAACTTCAGGAACCAACAGATGGTTTTACTTAGTTATAATGCAGGAGCTCCTTCTCTTTTAACCCAATTTAACTTGGAAATCTCGTTTTTATCTGTTCACTGGTTCGAATTTCAGATCTAATCTTCTATGTGCATTATTTTCATTTGTATATTCTAAGATTAGCTCTGATAAATATTTAGTTTTAATGGATGATTGAGAATATTTCCAAATGGGACGGCATAATCCAACGGTTTTAGGTCACACAGTCTACTTAAAATGATAAACTAATGTGAGAGAAAATAACCGAAAATATATTATAAATACATTTCACACTTTCATATCACCTTTTTGAACAATGGACATCATTTTTAGGCTGGATACAAACATTTATTTATAAATAATTTGTTAGAGCATTTACACGAGTAATTAGTAAAATTACACAAGTAAAATTCTCTTAAATATATGCATAAAATAAATCGGCCGATCAACTTTGAATAATCATAGCAATCATAATGATTTACTTGCACATTTATATACAAATGACACTGTTAGAATAGCTTGTGTATTGTGTATAACCTCATGTAATCCTAATGTTATTGATTTTTTAGGGGGTTGATTTGTTTACTGGATCTATGCAACAAACTAGGTAGGAGACAAACCACATAAGAATTAGACAGTGCATAACAGGAAGAAAGTTCTGTGGACAGATGAGTCTAAGTTTGACATTTTTGGCTCGAATAAAAGAACTTATGTAAGACGGAGAACAAGAGAAAAAATTTCAGCAGACTGCTGAATGGTTTGGGGCTGTTTTGTACAAGGAAAGGTTGAAGACTTATTCCGGGTGAAAGGAATCCCGAACCAACAGGGCAACCACTCCATACTTTAACACCATTCGATTCTGTCTGGACTCATTGGAACCGACTTCATCGTACAATAATGAACCATACATCCAAGTTCTGTAAGCCTTATTTAGAGAGCAAACAGTGGGCTGGCGTGTTATCTATCATGGAACGACCTGCCCAGTCACTGCACCTGAATCCTAATGAACTCTCCACAATGAACTGGATCGCAAGGCCAGAAAGAAATCTCCAACTAGCAAAGAACATCTCTGGCAAGTTTAAAAAGAGGCACAGCAAAGTATTTCAAAGAATATTAAGATAAATTAACAGCCCAGATGCAAATAAAGGGCAGATCCATCAGACGGCCTACGTTTGCTAAATGAACCTGAGAGCTCAAACAGTGTAGATCGATTTGCTTCTTGCCTGGAAATGGACCGATATATTAAAAACCAAAATAAATCCCGACCAATCAATGAGTGAATCAATCAAATGCTAACAAGCATACAGATCTGTTGGCCAAGTTAGTGAAATTTGGTTGTACTTCCTTGTTTCAATTGGCGGTTACAGTGACAATAGCCAATCATTGGCATCTGCAAGCGAACCTATACCAAAAGGGGGGGATAGTGGTACTTTCCTCCAACCATTCGTCCGCCATTAGGAACAGCAGTTCAACTGTGCGAGCCATTAGTTACCTCAGGGAAGGGAAGAAAAGAGAAGGATGGCGAAGATCTGGCTGGCAGGAAGGAATTGGAGGAAAATCTTGAAATCTATATCATCAAAAATATGTAGTCATAGGCATAAATAGTGGATATGTGCATCGATTTACAACCAATTTAATGAAAATTATCACATTAATATTGCACAATAATAATCATCTTGTGTTACAGAGAACAAACGTTTGCACAGCTAATTCAGGGAGTGTGTCGAGTGGTTGAACGTGTGTTGTGTGTTCGTGCGGTTTTTGTTCTGACGAGCCGTTACACTGTCAAATTCCAACCTTATAATGGCAGGAAGCACTGAAACAAAATATTGGTTTTCGAGTAAATGTTTGAGTTTTCGTTTTTTGGGTTTTTTTGCCTATTGAAACCATTACCACAAATACCTCAGCTGAAGAAAAAGATTCTCCTTTTTGTCCACGCTGGTCTTACAGCTACGCCGCTTAAATGACGAAGGAAAAAACTCCTTACAGATGAATAAACATTCGGCCCCAGAAAGCCTTCCTTGTGTTTTCCTATGGATTTTCAGCTCACCGTTAAAATGAGAAACGTCAGAACCCTGTTTTCGTGGACGCAACGACGTTGATCCAGGCAGCTGGTTGCAATTATCTCGTTAAGTCTCGTGTTCGAGGCCTTGTGCAGAGGATGTAGCTCTCCCAGACCGTAATTGATGCCAGCTAGCAATGAATTAGCACTTATGCTAGTGTAGTTTTATTTGATTCGACCGTCAGATGTTGATTTTAAGGTTGTACACTTTTTTAATTTAGATTTAACCTCATTAGGCATAGCTAAGAGCTTACACTATTTAGTATTAACACTATGCTAGCTGTAATGTAGTTCTATAACTAGCTCTATAACACTCTGTATTGACAAAAGTTTATGGGCACCTGATCATAAGATTGGTGTGTGCTTTTTGAACATCCCATTCCACATTTAGCCCCCACTTCTGGGAAGATGTTCCACTAGATTTTGTGGAGATTTGTGATCATTTAGCCTCAAGGGTGTTAGCAAAGTCAGGTACTGATGTCAATGAGGTGAAGAGGCCTGGGGTGTAGTCAGTGTTTACATTCATCCCAAAGCTGTTTAACAGGGTTGAGGTTGGCCCTCTATAGCAGGAGATCTTCCAAACTTTTGGGTAAAGAACTGCTTACGGCTGAAAAAGTCAGGCATCCCAATTCTTTTGGCCATATAGTGTATCTTGTAAAGAAAGAAACCAGGTCAAAATATATTGAATACTTTAAAAATGATTTATCACTTATAACTAAATCTGAAGTAAGTTTGTGGTGTATCTAGCGTTAAAAATTTGCTAGCATGAAGGTTTCAGTGAATTCCTCCTTGACAAGCAGCTTAGCCGTTTCCCAAGCAAAATAAGAACACACTTCAATCCTGCTATGGGGATCTGTGTTATGCTTGTAAATGATGCTGTTTTACTTGCACACACTCACTAAATTACACATTTCAGATTTATATTTGAATGATATTTCTAAAACTAAAAAGAAAGTTTTTCTTTTTTTGCTTTAAGACATAGGACAACGGTAGAAAAATCTCTTTTTCGTTTATTTATTAATTTTTTTGGAATCGATTTCCCAATGTACACAGTGTAAAGCACCTATCTTTAAAGTTTTTAAGATTAATGTTTCTTTTATAATATCAATTCAAGTGTCAATAATAAAGAAGCAGCCTTCAACCAAGTGACAGACTCAGTGCCTCCATTATTCAAATTTATACTTTTTATGCTTGTTTCCACTGTGAGATAATGACTTAATACATGATATTTTCATCAATACATGATGTTTTATACAGTTTATGTTATTTTAATTTCCACAAGTTGTTTCGGCCAACTGCGCTAATAATCTGTCTGAGTTACCTGGGTGGTCCTTCATGAATTTCCACAAATAAAGTCATAATGTCGAAATGTGTTTACTGAGAAGAAAAATATATTATAAAAAGCAGGTCCAGTTTGTATAAAACCTTTTTTCATTATTATTCTTTCATTTGAATACTATGGGTTTATGAGTTTTTAATGGTTGTATTAGCTTATAAACATTTCAACATGCACCAAATAGCTTTAGCACTAGCTTGTTTCCCACAGACTAGCTTGTAATGAATTTGAAAAAAAATGTAATTTATTCATTTATTCCGCTAGTATTAGTAATATTTTAGATAACAGGTACAATATACAAAGGGTTTTTTCAGCCATTAGTGAAAAAAGAGAAGCTGGATAAACCAGGAAGTGATCATGTAGCTAGTATGCAGTTCTGTATATTCATATTAAAATGCAATGTTCTGTTTTTAGGGAATAGAGATGATCAAAAAGGATTAAATAAATCATGATTAATCATATTCAGATTAAGAAAGAAAGAAAGAAAGAAAGAAAGAAAGAAAGCGGTGTGGTCTTTATACCTCTAGTTTCACCTCATTAACAAAGAAGTTTCTGGCATGTTTTTATTATCCCATGTTTTAATTATCTGGACGATGTGGTGGAATAATTTAGCCCTCAACCACACACAGCGCAAAAAAGGGGGGCTCGATAAACACAACAGGCATCCCGCAAGATCACAACATTGTATTGTTTGTTCTTTGTATGTGTATAAGACTTCAGCCTGGAAACATATGCAAAACGTAACACCCACTATTTCAACCTGATCTTACTGCTGATACAGATGCAATTTCATACTAATTCACTCTGTGGACAAAAGTATTGGGACACCTGACTTTTCCACCCATATGTGCTTCTTTCCCAAACTGTTCCAACAAACTTGGAGGCCCACAACTGTTTAGGATGTGTCTGGATGCAATGAAATTTGCCCCTTCACTTAAACTAGGAATACCAAACTTGTTCCAGAATGGAAAACATGAAGATATGTTTTACATGGGCTGGAGTGGACGATCTCCTGCTATAGATCTCTGACCTCAACACTATTGGGATGAATGGAAATGCTGACTGCATCTCAACCCTCCTCACCTCACCCACATCAGTACCTCACTTTACTAACACCCTTGTGTCTAAATAAGCACAATTCTCCACAACATCAAGTGGAACATCTTCCTAGAAGAGTAAAGGATAATATAACAGCAAATGTGAAATGGGATGTTCAAAAAACACATACCAATCATATGATCAGGTGTCCAAAAATGTTTGTTCATTGTTGTCTAGTTGCTTTGCTATTAGAGAAAGAAAGTGCTTGGGTGGTGTGCTGTTTTTGGTGATGGTATGTGTGTATACATATATATATATATATATATATATATATATATATATATATATATATGTATGTGTGTGTGTGTGTGTGTGTGTTTGTGTGAGAAACATTTATGCCAACTGCTATGCAAGTATTTTAAAGGGCTTTAGGGTTAGAGACACAGAGAGAAACATACATACAGATAAATTGAAAGACATGACACAGAGACAGAGAGACAGTCAGGTGACGACCCCTCGCTGTTAGAAGACCACACAGAGCTCATAACTTATAACTGCAAGCTTGCACACACACACACACACACACACACACACACACACACACACACACACACACACACACAAAGCAAACTCATCCCTTCTTGTTTTTCTTCAATAAGGTGTAATCTGTGAACTGAGATTCCAGGGCTTCATGGCTTCAGGCTCTGTGTGTGTATGTGCACGTGTGTGTAAAACCATCTTTTGCCAAACTATAAAGCAGATAAAATTATAAAGAACATAAAGATTAGACAATAATTGGGATTTTTCCATTATAGTCAAAATAATAATATTAAAAATGATTATTATTAATATTATCCTTTAAAACGGGCACAAATACTATTACATGTCCATGTGTATATACATTATTAATCTCTTTGCTTTTATAATTTCACTACTTTTCAAGTCCATATAAGAGTCAAAAGCATTAAGATTTTCTGCAAAAGAAAATACATCGTACCATATAGACTTAAAAAGATTTTGTAGAAGTTTGTTTTTAATAAAAAAATTACCTACATAATTCCATGTATCCATTGGAATACCCCAGGACATTTGTTATGCCTTGCTCTTGCACATGTCTGGAAAGATTGCAGATTACACTCTCTTTTTTTTTCTTTTCATTAAAATACCCAAATGCATCTTCCATCTTATCTATCTATTATGATTATAAGGATTCCATAATATCCTCTGTATTTTTTTCTATTCTTTTTTTTTCTTTCTTTATCAAAACACTACACTTGCTCTGGAAGTTATATAGTTCTTAGCACAAATAAAGCATATATATATATATATATATATATATATATATATATATATATATATATATATATATATATATATTCCACTCCAACCAATGTGGAGCACATCTTCACAGGTTTGGATCTCCTAGTTGAAGTGAAGGGAAAATTTCATGTTACCAAATCTGAAGACATCTTATACAATGTGTATAATGTGTATATATATTATACACACACAAGCTTTACAACAATCACTTTGTATAGGAGTATGGTTACTTCAGACATCCTTATCCCATGTGACTGCCCTGACAGTCATGCCAAAGATTTCATTTCGTCGACTTCAGCATTTTTGCAACAAAACTGTGTCCAGAGCCCTCCACTGTTGGTCTTAGGTCTCCAGAGTACAGTTATGGAAAGAAGACAAACACAGTAAAGTTCCCCCGTCTCCTAAAACTCCGCCCCCAACCATTAAGCAATGTAGATGGACCCATAATTTTTAGAGACAAGTAAAAGTAGAGTAGAAACAAAATAGTATATAGTAGTTATAGATCACAAGCCAGAATCTTCATTTACGCCTTAAACGTGATGTCCAGTCTGTGACTTATCGATAATGCTCACAAGGAGAAGAAAGATTGCTGATTTTGGCTGCATTATAGCTGCAAACTACATCATTTCTAGTGAAATTTTTACTTTTTACTTTTAGACCACAGTGCTGTTGAAAATCTCAAATCTGATTGGTCAGAGAGATAGACAAATTGAGAAAGTGAGAGGCTGTTGGTGGAACAAGCGATTTTATTTACATTATTTAAATGAAATTATAAACGGATCAAAGTTTGAGGTGACTTTCATTGATGCAAAATTGTAATTGTTGGCACATCGTTGTAGTGGAAGAGGACTGAAACAAGACAGGGCATGAGTTTATAGAAAACGAGTCAACCTGAAGTTGTTAACAGTATCTTGCCATAACATAACAGCATGCAGCCAAAGTGCCCCATTTGGACCAAGAGCAATTTCTGAACAACAGAACAAATCACAAACATCTGTAGGAACAACTGTATAATACTATAGAGAACACTGAGGCCACACGGGTGACCTGCTTAAAAAGGAGGAATTAAAACGAAGTCCTACTACAAGACACTGGCAAAATACATAGTAGACTTGAATTTGCATAATTGATGATCAGGAAGAAGCTCTAGCTTTCTGGAACAGGGTGTTCTGGATAGGTGAAAACTGCAAAAAAATAATTCAAATCAATGAATTTTTTATTTGTATAGCACTTTTAACAATGGACCTTGTCTCAAAGCAGCTTTACAGAGATAAAGCACTGGTGACTGTGGAAAGGAAAAACTCACTAAGTCGGCATGAGCAAGAAACTTTGAGAGGAACCAGACTTTTAAAGGGAAACCCATCCTCATCTGGTTGGCAGTGATAGGTGATTAAATGCAACCTGCAGTATTGAGCTATTGTAGCAGACTGTTGATATTAATTACAGACCAAATCCATCCTCAAAGTTCTTAAGTTACTTAGTAATTTCATGGATCTTTAGATTGTAGATGTGGAAACATCTCCAGCTGCACAGAGTTGTCTTCAATTGAAAAGAACTCTATTCAGAAGGGGTTAAAACAAAAAACTGCATCCTTGTCCACTGCTTAAAAACCTACAGTGGGCATCAGAAATCAGAACTGGACTATGGAGCAGTGGAAGAAGGTGGGGTAGATGCATTATAGGAAAATGTGATGTTCTGGGCAAAGTTCTGCTACGAGGGTCCTATTCATGTGGATGTTACTTGACAGATTGAACCTCCCCAAACATTGACGCAGACGACAGTTTAATGGTAAAGGTATTCCCTAGAGCAGCTTAAAGGCCTCTTTGTGCAGGGTAATGCTCCCTACAGCCACGCTGCACAAAATTGCTAAGGAATGGTCACAGGAACATGACAAACAATTTGCGTTGATTCAACCTCCAAATTCCCCAGATCTCAATCCGATTAAGGATTCGTGGGATCTCTTGGACAAACAGGTCCGATTCATAGAGGCCCCGCCTCGCAACTTACAGGACTTAAAGGATCTTCTGCTTCGGAGGTCTTTTAGAGTCCATGCCCTGACAGAGCACAAGGTGGACCCACGCAGTATTACTCAGGGGGTTTGAATGTTATGGCTGGTCGTCCAGGGTGTAAATGGAAATCAGATTCAATTGCGACGTATCAGAGCCGCTATCTGAACGAAGTCCGAGACTGGATTAAATACGTGTTGAGTACGAACGCTAACGGGGCAAAGTGAGCGCATGGAAAGCATTAGAGAAAGGAATTGGAAGCAGAATCGCGATCTCACGTTCCTGATGATGTCATTGAGCATGCATGAGTGTTCAGCACTGCCAGGGTCAGCCTCTCTCTCTCTCTCTTTCTCTTTGTCTTTTTTCTCTTACTCATATACACAGTTGTTCAATGCCAACACAGCTCTCTATTGTTCGCTGAGTGTTGTTAATCTTATTCCATCCTTCTCTTTGTCTCTCCCTCTGTCTCTGGCTGTCTTTTTCTTTACGTGTCTCCCTTTATTTTTCCCAGACTGCATTGCCCAATACAAACCCCACCAGCACCGAGGTTCTTGTGTAAGATTAAATAGAAAAGATGAGTAAAAAAGGGGATAATATTCATTCATCTTCCAACTCCCTACGCCAAAATGCCCAAACACCTATCGCATAGTATTCCTGATTTATTTCAGAATTAGCTCAATTTATAGATTTCCTGAGAACACACACAGACAGAGAGAGAGAGAGAGAGAGGGGAGAGAGGAGAGTAAGAGTCATCCAGGGTTCAGATCATCAGAAAACCTTTGAATAAAAATTACAGATGTGCGTACGCGATCCAACAGACGCTATATTTGATACGCTGCTGTTTTGTAAGAAAACCCCCCGATGGTGTTTTCAGATGCACCAATCAGGATAATTACAGTAATTATTTCATAACCTGTTTCCTGTCTGTGTTTACAGCCACTCGGAGCTGTCAACGAAGACAAATTCCAGCCGCGGTCAGAGAGCGAAGGCAGCGCTGATCGCGAAACAGCACGAACAAAACGCTCGTGTCAGCGAACTTCTCTTCACAGTGATGCGCATGCAGGAACAATGCTGGCTAGAGCAGGTAGGAATCAAATCAGGATTCATATTTCACAAGGACGCCGTAAAAACCCTACCTCTTTATTTCACCATGCCTACAATTACCTATGACAGAAGTTTGTGGACACCTGAGCATAGGTGCTTTTTGAACATGTCATTTCACATTTAGTTTCCATTTGCTGTTATAATAACCTCCACTCTTCTGGAAAGATGTTCCACTAGATTCTGTGCTCATTGAGCCACAAGTAGACCTCAAGTCCAGTCAGTGTTCCAACTCATCCCAAAGTTGTTAAATAGCTAAATAGCAGCAGATCTTCCACTCCAACACATGTAAAGCATATCTTCATGGAGCTGGCTTTGCACATTGGTTTGGGTCTCCTAATTCGAGTGAAGAGGAACGTTTCATGCTACAGCATTCAAAGATGTCACAATAAGTGTCCAAGTGTCCCAATACGTTTTGTGCATATTGAGGAAGATTTTCCATAAAGGCTGAAGACTAGAACTCGGTTAACGTAGCTAAGAACTGTTAACTGCACGAAGAACATTTAGAAGAATGAACTCCTAAACTCCTTGCTGGATATTTCACGCTAGATAACTGAGGGACTGTCTGTCTGCAACTCTCTCTCTCCTGCAATGGAATCCACCAAGAGAAATGAAGCACATAAATGATTTCATGCACGAAAGACACGTGAAGGCTTTTAAACAGCACCACTTGAGCCGAAACAGGCTTTTTTTTTCGGGAACGTGTCCAATGTGAAATAAACTCCTCCGCTCGTATCGAACTTGTTGACGTGAGATAAATAGATGCTTCGTAGTAAATTACACAGACAGACTCCTCCGCTATGTTGTGTTATGGTCGGGTAATTCCTGGGCTTTCTCAGGGTGGTAGAAGAAAACCCAGGTTTGATTAACCACTCGTCTTTAAAACACACTGCTAGATGTATTTTCTTGTCCTTAGATTGGACGGTCAGAGAGTGCACTAGTCAAAGCTCGCTTTTTTTTATTCCACAATGGATGACAGAGGAGAAGAAATTGATTTGGTTGCAGTTTTTTGATAAAAATGCACAACAATCCAGGGTGATGATGTATGTGGGCGGTGCAGCCGTTTTGAAAGGAGACTTGATGACTTGTTTTCATTGGGTTTCCTGATTTAGTAATGGCATTCATTTTAACTGTTTGAGATTCCTTTCTGTGATGCAGCACTCTGTTATACTGTGTTTTTATACAATATTGATGGTTTCTAGAGCCGCTGTGTCAATACGCTGGTACTAAGTGCTGGATTCATTCAGTGAGGACACCAATGAAGGCCCATGCGCTGAGGGACTTGTCTTTGGTTGGCTGGTGGTGTTGTTGCATAAAAAACCCCCACAGCGTCTATGTCTTCGACCTGAAGCAAGGACTAAGCCCCAAACTGATCCAGAGCATGGTCTGCAAACTGGCTCTGTTTTTTTTTAAATCTCGCTGTGATAAAGCGAGATTGGAATAGACCACCACAGAGATCTAGATGCAACAAAAATCCCATTCCATTTCCCACCTTTAGCATCCACACTTCATAAATACCAAAGATCGATTTACACTTTAACTGGAATCCAGCTCATTCCATAAGCAGAAAAGGAATGGTGTCATAAAGCAGAGCAATTTTACTTGTCCTTTTTTTCCCTTCTCTAATCTCTGTTTTGTCTCATACTCACCCGCTCGTCTCTGTCTATTTCTCGTCCTCTGTCTTCCTCGCTCACCATTTTCTGTCTCTACGCGATGAAATATGGCAAAGCGAACGGATGCTTAGTCAGTGTGTCCAACTTAAACGGCTTCATTGCCAAATCTATTTCATCCATCATCCTGCATTCACATTACAGTGTGTGTGTGTGTGTGTGTGTGTGTGTGTGTGTGTGTGTTCACAGGAAGGCATGGACACAAGTACTAAGATGATTTGTCATTGGTAAACAACTGTATCATTACTTTTTCCAATTCAGAACTTTCACATTATATGGATACGGCACACACTGCAAGAACCGCTTAGCAAAATACAAAAGGGTGTCGGTACCATAGTAGTTAATCAATTGGACTTTGGATCCGAAGGTCATGAGTTCATTTCCCAGCCACAGCAAACCACCACTCCTGGGCCCCTGAGCAAAGCCCTTAACCCTGTTGCTGCTCAGTTGTATGAATGAGATAAATGTATGTCGTTTGGTGTCTGCCAAATACCATAAATGTAAAGAAAGGAGCAAAAGGAAATCAGCAGGGTCTGAGCTGAGTAAAGGATTTGTGTATGTCTCTTTACAATCATGGTGAACAGCATGTCATATCAAACTTTGAGGCAGAGGGGCTACAAAAGGAATACATCAGATTCCATAAAGTTTTGGTGGGTACAAGCTCACAGAAACCATTTAGCCGGAGAATAAATAAATAAATAAATCGTGACCTTTCTCCAATGTTCAGTAAGCTTATGTGCAGTGTAGTCTCAGATTCTGGACTTGACAAGAGCCTGAGATTGGGTCTTCTGTGGTTGTAGTCTATCAAGCTTTGACATGTTCTGAGATGCTTTTCTGCTTGTAAAAAGTGTTTGTTTTATGCGTATTGTCAGTTCTCATTCGGCCGAGACTCCAAACACCACAGCCTCCAAGCATGTCTGAGAAGAACGACAACTTTTGCGCTTCACACACTTTCCCATGCTCCGGTTCACCTAGCTACTGATTGAGCTCATGTGTGGTCAATTACAAACTGACTAACTCTCACACTATTTACTTCAATGTGAAGTAACACTTATGGAACTGTTTTTCTCTCCATGTTGATATATCTTGTTGCCGTATTTGGTTCATTTACATATATATATATATATATATATATATATATATATATATATATATATATATAT
This sequence comes from Silurus meridionalis, assembly GCF_014805685.1. Classification (NCBI taxonomy): domain Eukaryota; kingdom Metazoa; phylum Chordata; class Actinopteri; order Siluriformes; family Siluridae; genus Silurus; species Silurus meridionalis. The sequence goes on along the minus strand of NC_060897.1, from coordinate 19,404,282 downwards.
ATATATATGCTATACTCTTTAATTATCCTTTATACTTTTGTTATACTTCCAGACTTTTTATTCATTTTATTTTTATTTCATTATTTTTTATTTCATTATTATTATATATATATATATATATATATATATATATATATATATATATATATATATATATATATATTTAAGTATATACAGTATATACACTGTATAGAAAGTTTGACACTTCCTGTTAGACATTTACTCTCCATATTCTGCATGATAACCTCCATTCTTCTAGGGTGATGTTCCACTAGATTTAACCATTAAGGATGTTAGTAAAATCAGGTAATGATGGGTACTGATGTAGGTGAGGTGACGAGGCCTGGGGTGCAGTCAGCACTCTAATGTATCATGTTCAGTAGGGTTCAGATCAGAGATTCATAGCAGGAGATCTTCCAACACAAACCACACATCAGTCTATAAAGTCTAATTCTCTTCTAATCTATGGTAACTCATATAACCACTCTGTACATCCACGGTGAGCAGAAAAGCATCTCAGAAAGCACAACAGGTTGAATTTAAAGGTGGAGGAAGCTTCAACAGCAGAAAGCCACGCTGAATTCCTCTAGTGTGGACTAAGAACTGGACTGTCAAAGCTTAGAAAAACAGCAGCTTTTTGGGGTGTAAAGTTTAACCTAAGCACAGACATCTCAATACATCCAAGAGGTTTCTGGATATACTCTGCTCTACTGTCAGCTATTAGCATGAAGGAGTTGCCTGTGTGTGTTAGCGATTAAGGTATCCATGGTAACTGGGTTGATCTTGAAGACAGCGTTTTGCCATAATCAACTAACCATCCTTCTGTTTTTAATTAGGGAAATTTCTCACTCTGGGGTGCTGAATAATAATCGATGTGAGTGACGGGTTTGTCTTTTTTTGTCTTTATTTCTCTCAGAAGAAATATTTCAATGTAATCTAGATTACAGATGATAAAGTAGGTTTTGGAATTTCAAATAGTTACGTTTTCAAGCCACTGCTGCTTCTGCTAATCATTTGCTAAGATTTGTATTCAGTACTGTGAAGCTCAGACTGCTTCTATCTATAACTAATCCATGCTTAGTGTGACTGCCAGACGCTTGTACCAATTGGAAAACAAAATAACAGCAGGATTTTGGGCAATAATTAATTATGAGAATGACTGGCATCCTTTCTATTCCTTCAGTACAATATGGTACGTAGTCTTGATAGGATGGGGGTCGCTGGAAATAATTAGTGTTGGAAATGCAATAAAGAGGAACCCGAATTCCAGGAAAGGAGAGGGGCACCACCTGAGGGCTCCAAGGTGGTGATTTTCTCCCTTATCCCTTGTGCACAGAGATTTCTCCAGGTTCTTTCAAACTTTTGATGATATTATGTACTGTATATGATGTTCCGAGTTTTTGACTGTTGAACAATAAAAACTTGGTGCTGAACTGGCCTGCCTGCAGTCTAGACCTTTCACCTTTTATTTGGCACATCATGAAACAAAAAATACAACAAAGAACACCCAGAACTGATGAGCATTTAGAACACTGGACCAGACACATAAGGGACGACATGAAACTTCAGCGACTGTTCTTCTCAGTTACAAGGTGTATACAGAAGACGTGACGTTACCCAGTGGTAAACGTGGCCCTGACCCAACTCGTCAGGAAGTCGTTTTATGGCTATTCTAATATTTGATGGGTTGATGAGTAAACATTATGAGCAGTAACTGCATGATTTGGTGAATCACTCTGCTGCCACATGTTTGGCTGATACAGGTGGACAGGAAGCACACTGCTGATTAGCTTTCTGTAACACCAGCACTGACAACACTGCTGACTCTTAGGTTAAATTTATACGATCTGTCCTATATGTTATTATTCCTATTGTAATGGCTTACACAGGGACTTGCTCAATTTCCCATAAACCAGGCCTTAGCAGGCTTCACCTCTGTGAGCAAGTGAAGCTGTTAGCAGATGCTGTAATTGATAAGCCATGATACAGGGTTTGGATGATTATCATCCCTGCGTTGTATCATATCATTACAGCCAGATGGGATTTGTGAAGTTTTTGGTTTCGGTGCCGGTTTTGGGTGCGCAGGCGCCGTCACACTCTGATTAAACTCATCAGCAAAAAAAATCGGACTGCGAACCTCGGACACGAGTTGCACACGCACACACACACACAGCCAGAAACAAGTTTTTGAAGTGATGCTTCAGTGGACATTCAACACTGGTGGAAGTGGACGTTTAGGCTATTTTCAAATATGGAAAAAAATGTTTGGATATGGTGTGTCTGTAAGAGAGAGAGAGAGAGAGAGAGAGAGAGAGAGAAAGAGAGAGAGAGAGAGAAAGTAAAAAGAAAGAGAGATGTGTGTGACCGATAAAGTGATGGAGTGGAGTTTCATAAAGCCCTATTAAGCCAGGTCGCGTGACTGGACGGTGTTTTGGAAAGACAAAGACATGATGGGTGTGGGGGTGTGGGTGTGTGAGAGTGTAAGTGTGTGTGTGTGTGTGTGTGTGTGTGTGTGTGTGTGTGTGTGTGTGTGTGTGTCTTCATATATGTGTAAGATAATTTTAGTAATGCTTGCCACCTCTTTATAAGCTCGTGACTTTTATTAATCATCACACACACAACACACACACACACACACACACACACACACACACCCACAAACACTTGTCTGGCATGGATTATAGAGGAAGTGTGGTGTGTGTGCATGTGTGTTCAAATTTTCTATATTTCCCATTATCATTATTGGGCAGATCAGATGAGGGGACACACACACACACACACACACACACAGGTTTTCTCGAACTGTCTTTATAGCTGTTATTAATGCGGCTAATTCATTTTTATGCTAATTGGCTGTATTAGTTTTTTTCCTATGCCAAATTTGTTAAGTATACAAAACGAAGAAGAACGACAACACACACACACACACAAGGTGACTGAGTACTAGTCTAAAAACTGTCATTCCAAATGACTGACACCCCGAGTGAGAAGGCTGTAAGAGAGGTAAGATTAGAGCATGCTAAACATTTAGGGCAGCGTGGTGTAAGAGAGGTGGGGGGGTGATGTGAGAGAGTGCATAGTGTAAGAGTGATAGGGGCGTGGTGTAAGAGTTGTAGGGGTTGTACTATTGTGGTATAAGAGTGGTAGGAGGCGTTGTGTAAGAGTGGTAGTAAAAGCAGTAGGGGGTGTGGTGTAAAAGTGGTAGAGGGCGTGGTGTAAGAGTAGTAGGGGTGTGGTGTAAGAGTAGTGGGGTGTGGTGTAAGAGTGGTAGGGGCGTGGTGTAAAAGTGGTAGGGGCATGGTGTATGAGTGGTAGGGGCGTGGTGTAATAGTGGTAGGTTGCATGGTGTAAGAGTGGTAGAGGGTAGTGTACGAGGATAGGGGCATGGTGTAAGAGTGGTAGGGGTGTGTGTTGTAAGAGAGGTAGGGGACATTGTCAGATTGGGAGGGACGTGGTGTAAGAGTAGTAGGGGCGTGGTGTAAGAGTGGTAGGGGCATGGTGTAAGAGTGGTAGGGGCGTGGTGTAAGAGTGGTAGGGGCGTGGTGTAAGAGTGGTAGGGGTGTGGTGTAAGAGTGGTAGGGGCGTCGTGTAAGAGTGGTAGGGGCGTCGTGTAAGAGTGGTAGGGGCGTGGTGTAAGTGTGATGGGCGTGGTGTAAGTGTGATGGGGTGTGGTGTAAGAGTGGTAGGGGCATGGTGTAAGAGTGGTAGGGGCGTGGTGTATGAGTTGTAGGGGCGTGGTGTATGAGTGGTAGGGGCGTGGTGTAAGAGTGGTGGGGGCGTGGTGTAAGAGTGGTAGGGGCGTGGGGTAAGAGTGGTAGGGGTGTGGTGTAAGAGTGGTAGGGGTGTGGTGTATGAGTGGTAGGGGCGTGGTGTATGAGTGGTAGGGTGCATGGTGTAAGAGTGATAGGGGCGTGGTGTAAGAGTGGTAGGGGTGTGGTGTAAGAGTGATAGGGGTGTGGTGTAAGAGTGGTAGGGGATGTGGTGTATGAGTGGTAGGGGCGTGGTGTATGAGGGGTAGCAGGGGTGGTGTAAGAGTGGTAGGGGCGTGGTGTATGAGTGGTAGCAAGGGTGGTGTAAGAGTGGTAGGGGCGTGGTGTATGAGGGGTAGCAGGGGTGGTGTAAGAGTGGTAGGGGCGTGGTGTATGAGTGGTAGCAGGGGTGGTGTAAGAGTGGTAGGGGCTTGGTGTATAAGTGGTAGCAGGGGTGGTGTAAGAGTGGTAGGGGCATGGTTTAAGAGTGGTAGTGGGGTGGTGCAAGAGTGGTAGTGGGGTGGTGCAAGAGTGGTAGGGGCGTGGTGTAAGAGTAGTAGGGGCGTGGTGTAAGAGTGGTAGGGGCGTGGTGTAAGAGTGGTAGGGGTGTGGTGTAAGAGAGATAGGGGCGTGATGTATGAGTGGTAGGGGCGTGGGGTAAGAGTGGTAGGGGTGTGGTGTAAGAGTGGTAGGGGTGTGGTGTATGAGTGGTAGGGGCGTGGTGTATGAGTGGTAGGGTGCATGGTGTAAGAGTGATAGGGGCGTGGTGTAAGAGTGGTAGGGGTGTGGTGTAAGAGTGATAGGGGTGTGGTGTAAGAGTGGTAGGGGATGTGGTGTATGAGTGGTAGGGGCGTGGTGTATGAGGGGTAGCAGGGGTGGTGTAAGAGTGGTAGGGGCGTGGTGTATGAGTGGTAGCAAGGGTGGTGTAAGAGTGGTAGGGGCGTGGTGTATGAGGGGTAGCAGGGGTGGTGTAAGAGTGGTAGGGGCGTGGTGTATGAGTGGTAGCAGGGGTGGTGTAAGAGTGGTAGGGGCTTGGTGTATAAGTGGTAGCAGGGGTGGTGTAAGAGTGGTAGGGGCATGGTTTAAGAGTGGTAGTGGGGTGGTGCAAGAGTGGTAGTGGGGTGGTGCAAGAGTGGTAGGGGCGTGGTGTAAGAGTAGTAGGGGCGTGGTGTAAGAGTGGTAGGGGCGTGGTGTAAGAGTGGTAGGGGTGTGGTGTAAGAGAGATAGGGGCGTGATGTATGAGTGGTAGCAGGGGTGGTGTAAGAGTGGTAGGGGCGTGATGTATGAGTGGTAGCAGGGGTGGTGTAAGAGTGGTAGAGGGCGTGGTGTAAGAGTGGTAGGCAGCATGGTGTAAGAGTGGAAGAGGCGTGGTGTAAGAGTGGTAGCAGGGGTGGTGTAAGAGTGGTAGGGGGTGTGGTGTAAGAGTGGTAGAGGGAGTGGTGTAAGAGTGGTAGAGGGAGTGGTGTAAGACTGGTAGACGGCATGGCGTAAGAGTGGTAGGGGGCGTGGTGTAAGAGTGGTAGCAGGGGTGGTGTAAGAGTGGTCGGAGGTGTGGTGTAAGAGTGGTAGGGGGCGTAGTGTAAGAAAGTAATGTGTGGGGTGATATGTGTATTATTGTAATTGCCTACTACTATACTTTAGTTCACTCGTACACTCACACTGTTTCTCTTTCTTTCTTTCTCACACACACACACACACACACACACACACACACACACACTTAAATACATACATACATGCTTAACTATTGTACTTTGTTTTGGCCCTGTGCTGAAGTTTTGGAGTAAGGGGGCATTTTAAATCTGTGTGTGTGTGTGTGTGTGTGTGTGTGTGTGTGTGTGTGTGTCCTGATTAAACTTTGCCTGCTGTGGATGAAACCTTAAAATATTTGGATGATATCAGCAGTGAGCTGAATCACAGAGGGACTTAGTCATTGTGTGTGTGTGTGTGTGTGTGTGTGTGTGTGTGTGTGTGTGTGTGTGTGTGTGACAAACATACACGTTTACACACACACACACACACACACACACACACACACACACACACACACACACACACACATGTAGATGTTTTGTCTACTACTATTACAATAATAATAATAATCTGAATGCCTCATTGTCAGGAGGTGTGTATAAAGTTGTGTACGTGTGGTTTGTCGATTATACTGCTGTAATTAAAACCAGCTTGCTATTCTATTTCACCAAACTGATACACCACTGCCATCTGCTGGCCACAAGTGTGTACTCATTCCATTGCAACGTGTTGAGTTTTGTTTCTCTTTTTGTCTGGTTTTGTCTGTCTCTTCTTCCACAAACTCTTACCACAGAGTACACACAATTGTATAGGTTGTCTTTGGATCTGCTAGCCTGAAATTTCCCCTTTACTTGAATTTGGAGAGATGAACCTGTTCCAGCATGACAATGTTTCTTTGCACAAATCCAGCTCCATGAACAGATAGGTTTGAGGGAAAGAGCTTGAGTGGGCTGCTTTTGCATTCCTGACTGCACCCCAGGCCTCCTCACTTCATCTACATCAGTACCTGACTTTATTAACAATACCACCAACCAGGACAAATCTCCAGAAAATCTAGTGGAACATCTCCCTAGAAGAGTGAAGGTTATTATAACAGCAGATAAGGGGGCCATTGTGGAATGGGGTGTTTAAAAACACATACCATCATTCTATCTGTTCACATACACACATAAAATCCAGAATGCAATATATAAGCCACGATATTTGTTCAGAAATAGCGTTCGTTTTCACATTGATGTGAATGCAGCTAGTCGGCATTATGCTAACTGCATTACGGTATCCACACACACAACATAATAAATCAGCTTCCTGTTTGCTTAGATGTCTTGAACTTTGTGTGTTTTAGAATTTAGGCTTCGTAAGCTTTTAGTATTTATTAGCGGCATTAGCCTTAGAGCTTGCCAAGACTAAAAAAGCAGAATCTAGTCTTCTGTGAGGTTAGTGGATACTTGATTTGATCAATGACTGCTAACAAACTTGCATCCGAGGTTATAATTCCTGTCCCTAATCCCATGACAAGTAACAATATGTTAACGGTATCTCCCATATGTTTAGGGAGTAAATATACAGTCTGCTGATGCTCAGACGACACAAATGGAAAGCTGTGAGACGGTGTGTGTGTGTGTGTGTGCCTATAGCAACAGACCACCATTGTAACAACAGTAAAACAGCCATAAATGTATATTTAGGAGCTCGTAGATCATTGGCTAGCAAGATTTCCTGCCCGAGTGCTGATGTGTAAATGGTTGCGAGCTCAAATTTATTTTACAACGCAGTACGACGTGCCCCTAAACTATGCACTAATAATAAAATAGTCTAGCAATCGTTATTCATGCTAAAGAGTAATAAAATTCATGGTTGGATTTTAGCACCTGGAAATACCTTCATTAACGTAGTGTGATGTGTGGGGTATGTGTAAGTGTGTGTCCGTCCATTCACCTGGGAATGGAATTTTCAGTATAATGATGTGCGTGTGTGTGTGTGTGTGTGTGTGTGTGTGTGTGTGTGTGTGTGTGTGTGTGTGTGTATATACACTGCTGTAATTCTGGGTGCAGTTTTAAGCAGACAGGAAACAGGGGTGTGTCAGGTGATACGTAGTGCAGTATGTCCTGGGTGATTGGGTGTAAATAGTGTGTGAGTGTGTGTGGTGGTGTGGTGAATGTTCATTTAAAAGTTTTGCTTATAATTTAATGTGCAAATATAAAAAATTGTTTAGGTTAGGAGAAGTGTGTCATGAAGTGTAGTGAGGTGTGTGAAATAGTGAAGCACAAAGCACTGATGTGTCAAGTAGTGACTTAAGAAACTTTACAACGTTTGTAAAGTAGTGACATGCTTTAAAATGTTTTCAAATAAACCTCCTCCTTGGCCTTCCTCTATTCCTCCTTTCTGGTGGCTCCATCCTCATCATTCTCCTACAGATATACCCCATGTCCCTCCTCTGCACATGTCCAAACCATCTCAATCTCGCCTCCCTCAACTTGTCTCCAAAACATCCTACATGCGCTGTCCCTCTAATAAACTCATTTCTAATCTTGTCCATTGTCGTCACTCCCAACGAAAACCTTAACATCTTCAGCTCTGCTACCTCCAGCTCCACCTTCTGTCTTTTACTCAATGCCACTGTCTCTAAACCATACAACATCTCAGGTCTCACCACAGTATTATAAACTTTCCCTTTCACTCTTGCAGATACTCTTCTATCACAAATCACTCCTGCCACTCTTCTCCACCCACTCCACCCTGCCTGCACTCTTTTCTTTACTTCCCTAACACACTCTCCATTACTTTGCACTGTTGACCCCAGGTACCTGAACTCCTCCACCTTCTCCACCTCACCACAAATCACAATATCATCCGCAAACATCATAGTCTATGAAGACTCCTGTCTGACCTCATCCGTCAACCTGTCCATCACCACTACAAACAGGAAAGGGCTCAGAGCCGATCCTTGATGCAGTCCAACCTTAACCTTGAACCAGTCTGTCATTCCCACTGCACACTTCACTGCTGTCACACTGTCTTCATACATGTCCTGCACCACCCTCACATACTTCTCTGCCACACCCATTGTAGTTTCTCATACAATACCACAACTCCTCTCTCGGCACCCTGTCTTACGCTTCTAAATCCACAAACACACAATGCAACTCCTTCTGACCTTCTCTATACTTCTGCATCAACATTCTCAAAGCATTCTGGTCTTTGAGGTGTTTACATGGTAGTGAAGTTTACAAGTATCATAAATTTGATAAATGATCTGTCTTTATTGGGGGAATTAATAAAAGCCAACCAAAGAACAGTACTATTATAAATGTATGTGCAATAATTGTTTTATTAAATGTCCCTAGTTTGGGGGTTTTCCCTTGTGCAGTAGTCGACACTGTGCATGATGTAAGTATCCAGACTTCATGGAGGTTTTGGGTCCTCATCCTCATGACAGTCCACCTGAAGCCCAAATATTTAATATCAACTTGAATAATGACTTATTTTGTGTCGCACATTATTGTGAAAAAGGTGTTTGCATATGTGTGTGTGTGTGTGTACCTGGTATGATGTGAATTTGCTAAAGAGTTCCTGGTATCTTCCTTTCCACTTGTCTGCCTCTACCTGCAGATCCAACATGGCATCTAGGTCCCATCTAGAAACAATGAGCTAATATTAAAAAATCTATATATTCTTCCTCTTTTCTTGTTCGAATTTGAAAGAAATTGGTGGTGCGTTACCTGCTGCAATGGATTTTAGGTTCTGCGTCTTCTTCACCGATCGTTTCAGACTCTGAGTTCTTTCGGAGATCCAGCAATTCTTCCTGTAACCTGTTCACCTGAAGAACCAGGGCCTCCTTTTCATCATTCAGGCAGTCCTTAAACCTACATACACACACACACACACAAAATATGCAAGAAAGTCTCTGGACTTCATCATTGTTTACACACACACACACACACACACACACACACACACACACACACACACACACACCTTTTAATGCAGGATATCCAGTTGCGCTGTTGATCACACAACCACTCGACTTGCTCAGCCATCTCTCTGAGTTTGTGTATGCTGGCTGAGTTTTCACACTGCAGTTCCAGCACCGTCTTCTGATGAGCAGTATTTTGCTCGCTTAGCTCCTGCTGCAATGCATCCTGGGCCTTCTTCAGCTCCTCAATGGCATTCGATTTACTGACCAAACGGAATAAGATCACACAGAGCAATAAGTGCGTTTTGTGTTACTACACAAACACAAACGTAAATGACAAATGCACACAATTGATCATCATAAAAATATAAACTCAATCAATCGATTAAACTGTCTAAAGAGGAACGAGAGGATTACATTTTTTTAAAAACTGGTACCTCTCCAGCTCTTTCTCCAGGTTTTCTGTATGCTCGGCATGAAGCCGGGCCTCCTGTTGGAGCTGCGCCTCCAGGCCCTGTGCCTTTTTGGTTGCTTGCTGGGCCTCCTGATGGAGCTGGTCCACAAAGCCCATTAGCTGCTTCTCAGTGGACTGTATGTATTGCAGCTCTGAGCTTATCGACTCCAAGTGAACACTTAACAGAGCCGTGTCGCTCGTGTTTACGACATTCTACATGCGTAAAAAACACACACACACCTTGTTTTTTCCTTAAGAACATACACACTCGTATAAAAAGAATTGCCATCGTTCCCTTTTGAGCACATAAACGCATAATGAAATGCGGCTTGACGCCTGTAGATATGAATCTCCAACTGACTGCCTACATTTATTGAGCGGAACAAGTCCAAACTCGGCAGTGACGCTGTTTACACGCATCAGTAAAGCTGCGGTCTTATACGATTTTGAATTCTGGCTTTCACATGCACTATACACACAAAAGTATTGGGACACCTGATTTTTCCAGCCATATGTGGTTCTCAAAACTGTTGGAGGCAGTCAGGAACTCTTCACTTGAACTAAGAGACTTAAACCTGATCCAGACTGACAATGCCCATGTGCAGAAAGACAGCTCCATGAAGAAATGCTTTACATGGGTTGGAGTGGAAGATCTCCTTCTATAGAGTTACCTACTGAACAATTCAACCCACTGAATTAACCAATGCTCACTGCACCCCAGGCCCCACACCAATCGTATGCTCTGGTGTCCACAAACTTTTGTCCATACATTGTATAGAAAACTTTGTACCAAAATCAGGATTCACGTCACCTGTTGGTGATGGAGTTTTTCGAGAAGCTCCTGGATGGTGTTTTCATTCTGTCGGAGCTGCAAACACACCGTTTCCAACTCCAGCTGCAGGACCCGCACTCTCTCTCTGGATAACAGGCACTCTCTCTCCAACGCTGCTACACACACAATTGCAAAATCACTCACTGGTCGGTCACACACACTGCTGATAGCACATAGCATTCGGGAATCGTACGGGACATGGAGGCATCGGTATCAGTCGTTGAGAGTCATGAGGCTTTGGATTGATTGAGAGACCATCAGTGACCACATGAGTCATTCGTTCTTTTGTCACATCAATCCCATATATGCTATGAAGGTGATTCAAGGAACGAAATTAACATTTTGATGAACAAGAATCGAAAAATCACTAAAATGGTCTAATGTGAAGAGTGATTATTCGAGGTAGTATATAATTCCTGGCAGCTCAAACAGAACCGGTCATTTTCCCTAGACCTCATTTTTCAACAAAGCATTTCCACCAACATGCTATGTTTTTTTTTTTGTTTTGCACCACTTTGTATGGGTTGTATGTGAAATTCATAGGAGTCAGCATGTTTCCATGCTGCAGTCCTAAAGATCATATATTCCCTTCAGTCTGATGTTTAATGTAAATGTACACTGAATCTCTTGACTTGAACTGGATGGTAAGGGGATATGTGTGTGATGTCCACAATGCCTACAATCCACATATAGTTAGTACTCGAAATGGAGATAGCAATGTGTCAGTCCCATGCCAGAGAGCAATATGTGGATTTAGTGAGTTGATTAAACTAAAGGATTGCAGGAAACAGATGGTTAACATATGGTTTATTTTTTTACTTTGACCAGTCAACCAGACTAACTGACTGTGAAATAGTCCAGTGAAATAGATCTAACTGACCAGACTAACAGAAAACATGGCAGGAATGTGGTCTATTTAGTTTAGGAAAAAAAGCTGTTTCGTATTAAATAGAGGTCACGCCGAGCCAGACCTTTGCCTCGCTGCTTTCATAACTGTTGTACGGTTTTACGTTTTGTGGTCAGTTTGATCAGAAATGATCAGATCCTTAAGACGTGAAAGAAAGGTGTAGCGTTGTGTGTGGTATGGATGGGTTAAAGAAGGGTTAACATATTTGGCAGGGAAAGAGCGTCTGTTTGTTCTGTCAAAGGCATCAGGCTCATGACTTCTCATGCAGCAGCGTTCTGCCTTGAAGGGAAAATGCTAACGTTCACTATGTAAAGCTGAACAGTGTACATTAGATTTCTTATATTAGTGTATATACAGTTAGAGAACATTAGTCATGCAATATTAATGAGGAAACATTAAATCCAGTAGACATAATTATGTATTTACTGCATTGTGTGTGTGTATGTGTATATATATATATATATATATATATATATATATATATATATATATATATATATATATATACAGTACAGACCAAAAGTTTGGACACACCTTCTCATTCAAAGAGTTTTCTTTATTTTCATGACTATAAAAAATTGTAGAGTTACACTGGAGGCATCAAGGGCTATTTGACCAAGAAGGAGAGTGATGGGGTGCTGCGCCAGATGACCTGGCCTCCACAGTCACCGGACCTGAACCCAATCGAGATGGTTTAGGGGTGAGCTGGACCGCAGAGTGAAGGCAAAAGGGCCAACAAGTGCCAAGCATCTCTCGGGGAACTCCTTCAAGACTGTTGGAAGACCATTTCAGGTGACTACCTCTTGAAGCTCATCAAGAGAATGCCAAGAGTGTGCAAAGCAGTAATCAAAGCAAAAGGTGGCTACTTTGAAGAACCTACAATATGACATTTTTCAGTTGTTTCACACTTTTTTGTTATGTATATAATTCCACATGTGTTAATTCATAGTTTTGATGCCTTCAGTGTGAATCTACAATTTTCATAGTCATGAAAATAAAGAAAACTCTTTGAATGAGAAGGTCTGTCCAAACTTTTGGTCTGTACTGTATATAAATATATATAAAGGTGCATACTTGATTTCTATTAATTCTATTCACTTTTAATTAGTGTACATCTGCTTCAAATTGATAAGCATTAAAAATCATCTATTTAGCAATAAGAGTTATTTACGCCTATCCTTACTTTGCTATATATTTTCTAGCAAATATTTTGTTGTTATTCTCAGGTTTTTGTACCTGAAAATAAACTTTCAATGTACAAATTTTTCATTGACTTTGCTCTGACTTACCTTTCTCCTGTGCCAGACGGTTGCACTTGGCTGTGAGATACTGGATCTGGCTGCAATCTTCATCTCTCTGCACTCGGAAAAACCTCCTCATCACCCTGCGCTTCTTTCTTCTCTGGATCTCTTCTTCCTATGTTCCCTCGCACACTCGCCCTTCTTACTCCAGAGGGCAAAAGAGCAAGCTCCAGATGGCGCTCATGATGCCTTGAGGCTCATGGAATTCTCTCACACCCCTACGCCAATGCTTTAACGTTTATAAGCACTGGGTTTAAAAAACAAAGAAAAAAAAATAGCATTTGCCTGAAGATATCCTGAGTTTTATGTAGCGAGTGGTTTAGACGCACGCACGGGCCTGCTATAGCTAGCAGGTACATGTCGCTTTCTTTACTTGCTGCACATTCTCGAACCCAACAGGGAATACCTTAAGACTCCATAATTTAGGACTCGGGGTCTAAATTCCGATCTGGTACGGAAGCTTTTCACAAAAACCGAAATGGCGCTAAACACATTAAAAGCATCGCACTGTAATCATATTCTACACATACACTATATCGCCAAAATTATTCGCTCGTCTGCCTTCGCTTCCCCTGTTTGCAACTGAACTTGAGTAAAATCCAAATCTCAAATCATAGGGTTTTGGGACCGTAAGATTTAGGAGTGTTTTAATGGCGGTTTTTGACCGTTCTTCAGAAGCGCATTTGTGAGGTCAGACTATGATGTTGGATGAGAAGACATCAGGTTGAGGTCAGAACTCTTCCACAACAAACTCACTTATCCATGTTTTTATGGATTTGCTTTGAGCACTGGTGCGCAGTCACGTCGGAACAGGAACGGGCCATCCCCAAACTGTTCACACAAAGTCGGGAGCATGAAATTGTCCAAAATGTCTTGGTTTGCTCAAACATTAAGAGTCTTTTCAGTGGAACCAAGGGGCCGAAGCCAAACTCCTGAAAAACAACCCCCGCATCATAATCCCCCTCCACCAAACTTTACACTTGGCACAATGCAGTCAGATGGGTACCGTTTTCCAGGCAACCGCCAAACCCCAGACTCATCCATCGAATTGCAGCACAGTGAATCGGACACTCCACTCTAACTGCTCTAGAGTCCAGTGGTGGCATGATTTACACCACTGCATCCGATGCTTTGCATTGCACTTGGTGATGTAAGGCTTGATAGCAGCTTGAAACCCATTCCATGAAGCTCTCAGCACTGTTCTTGAGCTAATCCAAAGGCCACATGAAGTTTGGGGGTCTGTAGCTAATGCTCCTGCAGAAAGTTTGCGACCACTATGCGCTCTAAACGTTGCAGTTGTTCCCAATCGCTTCCACCTTGTTATAATACCACTAACTAATGACTCTCTAATTACTGGATCCTCTCACGGTACCATGCTGGAATTCACCGAGCTCCTGAGATTGACCCGATCTTTCACAAATGTTGGTAGAAGCCATGGCCAGGTGTTTGATTTTATACACCTGTTACCATGGAAGTGATCGGAACACCTAAATTCAATGATTTGGATGGGTGAGTGAATACTTTTGGAAATAGTGTATCAGAGCTCCCATTTTCCTGAGATACTCTATTACTCTACACAGCTCTGTGATCATGAGCTTCTGTGGAATTAAAGAACCCTGAAGCTCAGGTCTCAAGTTGAATTCATTTTTGTACATTTTCTAAAACAAAAAAAGTGGAGTATTTGCTTAAAAAATGGCATTTATTTAATAAAAAAAAAAAAAGAAAAAGAAAAAAGAAAAGAAAAAAAAATTTCAATGACAACAATGTTTTTAGCTCTAAACAGCATACGAGACCTAGATATAACTTAACCAAGCAAAGGATGCGAAATGAAACATTTACAGTGCTTTGGATCAACTAGAAATGTGTGAATTCCTTCTTTTTTTTGTTTCTTTTTCTTCATGTTGCTAATAAATTGACCCCAAATCAATTTTTTATTTTGGGTTGAAAAGCCTTGAGACCAAGAACTGATTTTATTCCCACCAATACCTTCCCTCGAAAGACGCACAATAAGAATGACCCATTAGCATCGTGTCCATTTCTAGCGTGAATAAAAGGAGTTCTTGGTCGTCGAACGCTAGTACACTTTGGCGGATATATGAAATGTAACACTCAACCTTACTGTAGGACAAATGGCATATAAATAAATACAATAAGTTATCAATCAGCTGTCAGCTTCTTACAGATATGGAAAATAAATTATGTCAAACGTCTGAATAAATGTAACAAATATGTCAGTGCTACTAAACAAAAATACAAAATTTAAACAACAGTGAAATTAAAAAGAAACTCAACTCTAAAACCCCCAAATTCACGATCAGCATCCGGGTTCTCTTTACCGTTTGCACAAGAGCTACAAGGCTAATAAAGCTAACAAGATTAGCATAAAGCTTTGGGAATGCCGAAATCACCACGCTTAGCTCTGGGTTTAAGCCATTTTCTCTGTATGTGCTCATTATAGTACGCGTGTAAATACCGTGCAGCTAGCGTAATGCTAATCTTTTACACCTCAGGTGAATGCTACATTTAGACTAGAAGGATTAGCGTCGTGCTAAACTGTGTATGGAATCACTAATTGTATAAGACACAAAGATACCTCACACTTGAACAACAACGTAATGCTACTCTCTATCCCACGCAAACATTTAGAATAGGATAATTAGCATCATGCTAATTTTTTTTTACCTCAGTGTTTGTTTTATTCCCATTTACTACATTAAGATTTAAAACGCACATACATGGCGAGTATGAACGTACTGAAGCGAGTCTGTGATTTTATTTTACTTTTTTTTTCTCAAGTCAAACTTCCAGACTAGAAAAATTAGCATTGGGCTAATATGTTTTCTTCTTCTTTTTTTTTTTTTTAAACATTAACCTTGAAACAAAATGACCTCACAGCTAAAAAATGATAGCGGCGGCCATCTTGAAACATTTACTTATTTCAATATTCGAATTTCTAAATACAGACTCTGTTTAGAACTAAATGAAACAGCTAACGTGCTAGTGCTACGAAAACATGCTCAAATAAAAGCTAACGCGGTGCTAAACTTCCTCACAGCTCTGGTGAACTACATTTAGGTTAGATGGAATGAAATCATGCTGCAGTCAAGAACTTTTTTTTTTTTTACCACTTAACACATGAACTATAGCGGGCAGACATTTTGAGAGAATATCCCTTGCTTTTCTTTCAATATTAAAATTTCTAGATGCAGACTTTCTTTACGTCTATACAAAAACAGCATTACGTGCTAATGCAGTTTGTTGCAAATGCTGGTATCTTACAATCTACAGCTAGCACACTGCTAATCTTCCTCACGGATCGATGAACACAATTCATGAGCTAACGCGATGCTAATCTTCCTCACAGCTCCAGTGCACTACAATTAGACGAGAATGATTAGCATTATGATAACCGTTTAATGAAGTAAACCATTATGTTTTTAACCAATTGTGATCTTAAACAGACTTTCTTGCAGACACAAAGTTACCTCACAGCTGAAAACTGTAGCGGCGGCCATTTTGGAGCAACTTTGTTTAATCTTATATTGTATATTACTTAAAAATTTGTAAATACAGATCCCCTTTATGTTTACAGCCAGCGCAGTGCAAATCTTTCTCACAGCTCCAGTGCACTTGATTAAATTGGAGGGAATAGCATCATGCTAACCTTTGTGGATATTAAATCACCAAGTAACCACACAGCTATATACTATAGAGGGTGGCCATTTTAAAACAAGTTCACTTGATCTTATAAATCATATACATTATATTACAATTTGTAAATACAGACTCTCTTAAGAACTGGATAAAATAGCGTAGGCGCTAATGCTACTACATGACGCTGTTTGAAACGGGTCTGATGACTCGGCTAAGAGTTGCTAATCTTTGCTAAGCTTCCTTACAGCTCCAGTGCACTACATTCAGACTAGAAGGATTAGCATCATAACTGTGCAGTAAAGTAAATAATTACTTTATTTGAACCAATTTTGAAGTTACCTCAGAGCTGAAAATTGTAGCGGGCAGCTATTTTGGGGCAAGATCGCTTAATCATTATTGTATATTATATACAAATATGTAAATACATCAACACAACAAAGTAGTCTTTGTTTTAATGACGCCATTTGAAGTTAAAGTGGTGATTTCAGAAGATGGTTAACCTGATGCTAGTCGGCGCTCCGTTACTTGTCAGCCCTTAGTGCCTGTAGCTCCTGTACACAACTTTGTCTTGTTTTGGCCCCCATTATTTTTTTTTTATCTCAAAACACCCTTTTCGGAGACTTGGCGATGTCAAAATTGCGAAATTATTCACAAAACAGCAGTGAAAGTTGCAGTGAAACCGTGCTAGCTATAAAGCAATTGTGCCGGCAGACAGTGCATTTATACCTGCGTAAATTGGAACTAAACCCGTGTTACGCAAAAAGGCGATTTTTAAATATTACATGGCAGATTCACAGGGTCAAAGGCTAATCTAAAAGATGCGCTGCGAATGACATCGTCCGCGATTCAGTCTAACCGCAGACTTTGAGAAATTATCTAGCCACTTTAGCCTTTTTTTCCCCTGGCATTATACATTCTACATTCTGTAGAGAAGCATTGATCATGCCTGCAAAAAAAAACAAAAACAAAAAACGTTGCTAATGCACAGAATAAAAAGCAAAAATAAGAGATTTCTGAGGTCGAACTGATCCCAGTGACAACTTATTGCACTGATTTCCTCTTAACACGGATGGCCAGTCACTATAAATAATAAAGACGACAAGAAGGACTGCCGCGGCGACCGCCACGGGAAGGATGTAGGTTTCGATTAAAAACAGTTCTCCGCTTCACCACTGCTGCCAGCTGAAGTCGTCGTTCGATCCGAAGACGAGGAAGAAGCCCAGGATGGTGCCGAAGATCACGATGTTTCCTGTCAGGACGAGGGCGCAGGCCCCCCAGGCGATCTGCGTACACGAAAATAAGGAATTATTGACGCGACAAATTTACGCTAAACACACACAATGCTGACAAGACCTCGATGGTGTAGGATTATAGCTTATTAGTACTGCGCTGTTGAATGCTTGATTCTGATTGGTCATGTGCATGTGACTGATCGTTAGCATGTGCCTGAGTTGAGCGATAGTGACGTGAACGTAAAGCAGCCATGTTTACCACGCTGGCACGTGCGAATATGATGGGCAGTCCGAAGGCAGACACGACGATCCCTGTGGTGAGGAAAATCGCCAGTTCTTTGCAGGCGTTACTCGCCGAGTCTGTATCGTCCACCACGCGCCGAGAGATGCAGTACGGGATAGGAGACAGGATGTAGAAGAAGAGAAGAAAGAGCGGCCAGTATTCACTGTGGAGAAACAATAACACAACGCTTACAACTTTTATCCTTTCATTATTACTAGCAGGATTTGTAAACGCTCTCAAGCATTAGTATTTTAGAACTTACTTATACACAGGCAAGGCACAGCCAAGCATCAAAAACATGAGGCCAATGGCTCCTCCAAAGGAGAGGCTGATCAGGGCTGGAGATGGAGATGAAACAAGACTGTTAGCCCGTTTTATAGGACATATAATAATTGCCTTATTCTAAATACAGTCATCATACAATTGTAGCTGTTTCTCTCAGCAATGACTCCTTGGTGCCTCAGTGAATGGTTTCTGAGAAGTTGTTTAGGACGATCACCTGACCATAGGCTACAAAGCTTAAAGGAAGTTGTCACATGTTCAGTTTTTGAAATGGGGAAAAAATGCAGGTGGGAATTAAAGTTCTTAGCGGGGAACTGAAAAAACGGCGGACAATTGCATTCCAGAGGGTAGTTTGGATTGCCCCCCCTCCCCCGCTGTATTCGTTGGCCAGCCTATTTGTCGCACACAGGAAAACGAGCATTTCCACCAATTTGTGTTTGAAGAAAGTACAGGAAGGAGTAATATTATTAGCGCAAACTGGTTGTGAAACTGAAAAGTCCTAAAATCATATCAAAATAGAGAAAGCGGGTGGGGCTTAATGCCGGTATCGGTTAGCTAATTTTGGTTACACACCTGCACCAATCATTCCGGATGCTGACTCGACAGCTGTTTGGCTCACTGTAGGTTTTTTATATACAACTTTGCATAATATGTCTACTCGAATGTTCATTTGTGGTTTGGTCAGGTGTCTAACAATATTTTATGGATTCTAATATTTCAAGCCTCGTTCTAAAAATGTTGACTTAGGGCTTTTTACGACAAACCATGAATCAGCCTTATTGATTGTGGCAGAAAAAAAAAAGATGTGGCAACCTTTTCAAAAGATGGCATGAAAGCTGAATTGTCTCTCTGGCTTTACTGTTAAAATGCTCAACCCATAGTATTTTTAATTTGTTTTGTAGAGATACTGTACATTCTATAGCTTGTTTTTTTTCGCCATCATTTCAACTTATAAGTATATTCCACACTATATTTCCAAAAGTATTGGGTCACCTGACCGTTCCTGCTATATGTGTTTTTCCCAAATTGTTACCACAAAGCTGAAGGCACTCGATTGTATAAGACGTCTTTAGATGATGCTATAATAAAATACTGCATTCACTTGGAACTTGGAAACCCAAACCTGTTCCAGCATGGCACTGCCCCTGTGCACAAAGTGAGATTCTTGTAGATCTGGTTTACATGCTTGGAGAGGAAGATCTTGAGTGGCCTGCTATAGAGCTCTGATCTCATTCCTACTGAACACCTTGGGATGAATGTGAACGCTGACTGCACCCCAGGTCTCCTCACCTACACATCAGTACCTGACTTTCGTAAAAATACCCTTGTGGCTGAACACAAACATCCATAAGCACACTCCAAAACCTACTGGAACATCTTCCCAGAAGAGTGGAGGGAATTATAAGAGCAACTTGGGACTAAATGTGGAATGGGATGCTTAAAAATTACATACCGTACTTATAAACAGGTGACCCAATACTTTTGGAAATAGTGTGTTTGAAGTTTTACAATTTTTGAGAGACACCTGCATGTTTTGTTTCTATGCAACAAACTAGCAAATATATCAATGCCAATACAGACGTTGCATGACATGGTGTACAAACTGGAGAGGATAAACTTGTTTAAAAAAAGAAAATGGTATCATCCCTCATATGATGCGTCACATGATTCTGCAGCAAATCACCCTGAAATGACCACTGACGTAACCGAGAGCCCTCCCGGCTGGGGATCAAATAGCGATCGGTAGTATTGTGAAGTCCTGTTCACATTATGTAGGCTGACTAAATGGAGCATTTTTACACTGGGAAGACGGCGTATTGTTATTACATTTCACGATGTAAACAAAAAGGGTCGACTTAATAAAAAAAAAGAAGCAAAGAGGTGCATAATAAGTACGTTAATTCATTTTTAATCACTAATCTCAAACCAATTGTGCCAAATCTCACTAAATGCGTGAGATATTTTATTTATTTTTCAGACCTTCAGTCATACGGATGTAAAAGCATACAAAAAGGGGTCAAACTATATTTTGTTCTCTAGGTAGAGTAAATAGGCTTTTCACCCTTTTTCAAGAGCATTCCCATTTATACAGTATCTATCAGATCGGCTATTTCCGGAATGCCGGAAAAAGCCGAAGTAAATCCGGTTGCCGTCTGTGTTTATATCACAGTACATTTAAACCTTAGTAAAATATTCAAACACGTATAATATTAACTAGATTTATTGATTTGAATCAAACTAAATTGTCCCTCAATCTCCCCTAATGCATTATATTTTATTTCTATGTACTTTAAAACTATATTTGGTTCGGTGTATACAGTAAATAGGCTTTAAGTGTATTTCCATTTATACAGTGTCTATCAGATCGGCTATTTCCGGAATGCCGGAAAAAGCCGAAGTAAATCCGGTTGCCGTCTGTGATCCTGTTTTTATATTACTATAAATTTAAGCCTTAGTAAAACATTTAATTAATAACGTGACCTTATATATGCTTATACATACATTTATATGTCAATCCTAAATATTCCTGCGTTTATTGTATTACTTTATATTAATAATAAATGGATTAATAAAGGCTCGATTATAGCGATAGCGATAGTCACATGAACGCGCTGATCATGAAAGCCTTCGGGTTGTTTTTTATAACTGACTTAAATATAACATTCTCGCTCTTATAAGTGCATAAATGTTATATATAATATATATATATAAAAAGAAAATCTTTGTTATTGTATAGTAATGCTACTCGCGCGTTTAGCGTAGCAACCGCGGCACGTAGCAACCAAGCTAAAGAGCTTCAACCGACACACCTGGTTCAGCGCCTCCACGCTTTTATTAACAATTAAAATCCAAATATTACATCATTTTTGCTCACCTTTAATACCGGCCATTGTTTTTACGCATACATATATAATTAAGTATAAATATAGATATATAAATCCCCCGCAGGACCGTCACAGGCTCCCCGGTCACAGCGCGCAGCGTCAACACAGAAGAAACAAGCTGCACTATAGCTGATCGACAAACCAAATCCGCAACACACTTCCGGTACAAAACAGAGTGGAGATCAGCGCGACTGGTTCTCCAAGTGCGCATGCGCTTCGTGCTCAGTTTCTTTATTTTGGTGTCTTTTTCTAAAATACAGTAATATTATTCATAAACACGCAATCATCCAA
This sequence comes from Silurus meridionalis, assembly GCF_014805685.1. Taxonomy (NCBI): domain Eukaryota; kingdom Metazoa; phylum Chordata; class Actinopteri; order Siluriformes; family Siluridae; genus Silurus; species Silurus meridionalis. The sequence goes on along the minus strand of NC_060897.1, from coordinate 19,382,963 downwards.
TTATATTTTGTTGCCTGTTCGTATTTAGATCAAAGATTTGTTGTTTAATGTTGTGACTTCGAAATCAATAAACAAATTCATTACTTCCGCATCTATTTCCGGTCACAGAGGCGTTTTATTTACTAAGATGGCCGACATGAGAGTTTGCAGTCTGGACTTTTTCCCTGAAAATATCCTTATCGAGATTTTATCCTATTTAAATGTTAAGGAACTTATTCGCAATGGAAGGTAAAATAAGAAATATAATATTTAAATATGTCGTTAACGTTTTTGCTTTCAGATTTCAGAATTGGTAAATAAAATTTATTTTCTACAGCTGTATTCACATTTACAAGTAAAGCATGAATATAAAAATTAGTTTTTATTAATTATATACTATTATGTAATATATATGATGCATTTGTAAATGCATATATACATATGTATATATACACAATGTCTGTTGTGAAAAGCGCTATAGAAATAAACTTGACTTGACAGTACTGTACTGTATACACACACACACACACACACACACACACACACACAGTACTGTTATAATAATTCCATAATTTTTAATCACTAAACATACTGATGCTCCAAAGCTCAAGCACCAAAACCGCCATAATGCCCACATCCGGCAATTAAAACCGTCCGTGTGGAAACATAGCAAAAGTTCTGTTTGGTGTCCTGATGATTTCCGTAATTTAAAACACCATAATTACTTTAAAACATTTACAAGAATATTTTGTGTTCTATGTTGAGTTTTATTTCAGTAAGAAAAAACATACATAAATATAAGGCATAAATATTTGTCCATGTGCATGTTGATCTGAAGGCATCACCCAGCCAAGTGTTTGTTTGGTTTTTTTTAAGTTTGGTGAAAATTGAGTATGACTTTGGTTGTGTCTTGATGTGTAGAGTGTGTAAGCGATGGAGAGCTTTAATCAAAGACCAGACACTCTGGAGAACTGTGGACCTTTCCACATGGAAACAGGTAAGATGCGCTCTCATTTATTATTTTTTTAATTCTCACCCCTGGAGCATAGAGGGTTAAGGGCCTTGCTCAAGGGCCCAAGAGTGGCAGCTTTGGCGATACCGGGGCTTGAACTCCCAACCTTCCGATCATTAACCCAGCACCTTAACCACTGAGCTACCACTCACAAGCTTGTGTTTGTGCATGCTTTAGGTGAGCTCGCGGGTGCTCTGGACCTTACTGCGGCAGTATCTGGGACGCGGCGCAAGGACTCTACACCTGCGTGGGTTGCTGCAGAGTGCACGTGGAGGATCGTTCCTCTCAGAGCCGTGGCTACAAACTCTGAGCTCGAAATGCCCTCGACTCCGCAGACTCATTCTTACTCGTACGGACCTCCGCGGCCTGCACAACTGCTCCTTATTACCTCCCAGCCTACAGGTATATAGCATATAGCATGTCCTGACAAGGGCCACAGGGTCAACAATTCCCAAAGAATTTTGGAATCATGTGATAAAATAGGATTTATGATCTGTTTTAGCGCTCAAGTAAAATGTAAAACTTCCCCGGTGTCCATAATAAAAGCTTTCGTGCATGCTTACTTCACAGGTACTCGAACTGCACAGCTGCGAGGTCCCTCCTGGCTTTTTTATCCATAATTCCGCAAAGCCAGCGCAAACTGAGCAGACCGAGCCCGTAGAAGAATCTCCGAGCTGCGGTAGCGTTCTCGAAACCCTAATTCTCGACAACGTGCCCTCGTTCACGGACCATCATTTAAAGAGCCTGAGCTCGTGGGAGCGCCTGCGGCATCTGGAGCTGCGCGACATGTTGCGCGTGACTGTGGCAGGACTGAAGGGCTGCACTGCGCCCAGCCCACATGCGCTAACGCACCTCACGCACCTGGAGCTGGAGGGGTTCAGCCGGCAGCAGATGACCGCTCTGGCCCTGGCTGATGGATGGCCAGGGCTTGAACGGCTAACGCTTGGTGGCCGTGAGGTCAATCCCGGTCTGATCTGCCTCAACCGACTGGTCGGACTGCGTTGCCTGCGACTGCGGGGTTGCAGACTCACGGAGAAGGTGGTGCTGCGCAGTTGCCGTGCGCTGAAGGAGCTGCGTACGCTCGAGTTTCTGCAGGTGGAGTTCGCAATCGAGGCAGAGAGAGAAGATGGCAAGAGCGAAAATGACATGATGCCTGGGCTCAGACAAGCACTGTCCAGTCTTCTTCCCAAGTGCAGTGTCCTGTTCACACAGTGTACCGTTCTAGTTCTAGCAGATTAACTCTTATTGGTAGTTATTAACAGCTTAATGGCTGTTATTGGAACCATTTTCAATTTGTTTTTGAACTCATTAGCACTATTTGTTCAGGGCTTTCTGTGATGGGTCTAAATACATGTAAAAATCCGATTGGGTACTTGTTGCTAGGCAGATTTGCATATATTAAGGTGTATTTTATAAACATATAATTTTTGGACAATAAACACTTCACTTAGTGGATGCAGTTTGACCAGAGCTTATTAAAATATACCTTAATGCATGCGAATCTGCCTAGCAACAAGTACGCAATCGGCTTTCACTTGTATTTAGACCTATCACAGAAAGCCCGGAAGAAATCTGCCTAGCAACAAGCAGCCAATAAGATTCTAGGTCTATTTGGACCAATCACAGAACGCTGACTAACACCCAGTATCCTCTCAAATCTGCCTAGCAACAAATTGAATCCTAGCAATTTATATCATTTATTTAATATATATTTAAGCAATTTATAAGCAGAAAAGTGTATTTTTGCTGCCTCTTGAATAAATTCATGGGTTTGTACTGCTCCGCTTGCGTGTCATGTCTCTTCTCTTGGCTTTTAAAAAACTATACCGAAGATAAAATATGACAGAAAAAACATTTCATAAAAGAAATTATATTGGTTTCGAAATGACTTGGAATCGGATCAAAAATACACTATTTGGAGAACGTTTTGTGGACACATGACCATAAGATTGGTATGTCCTTTGGAAGCATCTCTTATTGTGACCTCCACTCTTCTGAGAAGATGTTTCACTAGATTTTGTGGAGTTTTGTGCTCATTCAGCCACAAGGGTGTTACTAAAGTCAGGTATTGATGAAGGTAAAGTGAAAAGGGGTGCATTCAGTGTTCCAATGCATCCCAAAGGAGCTCTATAGCAGGAGATCATACCAATCCACACATGGAGCTGGTTTTGCGCACTAGAACGTTGTCATGCTGGAACATGTTTGAGTTAAGAGGTACCGTATTCAAAGACAATTGTGTGTCTTCAAACTTAGTGCTAAAAGTTTAAAAAAGAACCACATATGGCTGAAAAAGGCAGGCGTCCCAATACTTTTAAGTCGTCCCTTTTCTCCTGTCCTGCAGGTGGCGATAGTGATCACATCGACCACATTAACAACGAGTAAAACAGTGTTGCTGTAGTAACGTGTAGGAGAGACGCTTATCGCCTGATCCTCTTGGTAAGAGAAACTTTATATGTGATAAGGAGTGATAAACAGGTATAACTTTAAAATCCACTGCAATCTAACCTGGTGAGTTTCAGATCTACATAGATTTTTATCTGTCAGTTCACTACATGGAGAGGAGCACCATAACTTACTCCTCGTAAGAAATCCACTTTTCTCACACTGATATCTCACTATGTACCACTGATGTCTCCTTAATACTCCTGTTCTTGCCTGTAACTATCATGCACTTCTGCTCCACTTTGTCTGTGTTATTGTTTCCATATAATTATAATTGTCTATAATTCATTGTATTTCTATCTATTTGAGCTCAAGACCTTCTGGTTAGTCTGGTAACATCTTAACCACTGTGGAAATCCCATACCATGTCTGTGAGTTTATAGTTTTTGGGACACATGCATGTTCCTTTCGTGTCTATGCAAAAGAACTGGACAGTGAATGACTGGAAGAAAGTTCTGTGACTTTTTTGGCTCTTACATAAGAACTAATCTAAGATGGAGAACAGGAGAGAAGATGTTAGCAGACTTCCTCACCCCTACAGTCACACATAGAGGTGGAAGCCCACTGGTTTGGGGATGCAGGAAAGGTTGGAGACTTCTCCTGGGTGAAAGGAAACTGGAACTGAATTCACCACACACCAAGATAACGAGCCAAAGAGTACATCCAAGATCTGAAGTGTTATCTATCATGGAACGACCTGTCCAGTCACTGCACCTAAATCCCATTGAACTTCACTGGGATGAAGCATATCACAAGGTCAGAAGAAAATCTTAGCTGAATGTTTGGAGAAACAAACTGTCAGGAGACCAACAGTGTCTAAAGCTGTCCTTCATGCTAAGAGGGGATTTTTCAATGCGAATAAAGTGGAACATCTGTACATTTATAAATATGTTTGGTCAAAGGAAATGTTCATACCGTTACATAACCTACTTTGTTGCATAGAAACAAAAGGAACGTGCAGGTGTCTTTTAAAAACCGTTAAATACTAAGTGTTTTTTGAACTTTTCACTCGCAATAGGTTCACTAGCTCCCTTCAGTTTAGTTTGTTTTTGTTTCCGAGTATATGTTCGGTTTGAGTTATTTGTATACATCATGCTTTTTCTACCAGCATGGACATTTTTAGGACATGTCAGTGATAAACAGCCTTGTCCCAGCTCGGTTTCTCATCCTCACCGCTCACCTTGTGATGGTGATCACCATCTTCTGGTCCCGGGTAAACGCACACACACACACGACTAAGTTACTGACACAAATTACTGACACTCTTAGTGCCGGTCCCAAGCCCAGATAAATGGGGAGGGTTGCGTTACGAAGGGCATCCAGCAGTAAACGTGTGCCAAATCAAATATGAGGATTACACATGGAGGGACATGGGGTATATCGGTAGGAGAATGCTGAGGATGGAGCTGTCAGGAAGGAGGAAAAGAGGAAGGCCAAAGAGGAGGTTTATGGATGTGGTGAGTGAAGACATGCAGGTAGTTAATTTGAAAGAGGCAGATGTAGAGGACAGGGGGGTATGGAGACGGATGATCTGCTGTGGTGACCCCTAATGGGAGCAGCCGAAATATGAAGAAGAAGAAGATGATGATGATCAATGATAGGGATTGATGTGACCCCAAATGTTTTTCTATAGAGATTTCAATATAGATTTATTTAAGAAAGTTGAACTTTCATGAGTTTATAATCAAACACTTATATAGCAGCTATACGGTATATAGTCATTCTGTGAAAAAGACCCCCCTCAGAGTTAATGGCCTCCATCCTAAAGACTTTTCTGTGGCAGACATATAAAAGGAGGACTACTACAAACCACCGACACTGGAGACACCTTCCTATAAATGCTGCATAAACATCTCACAGAAAACGTCACTGTATCAAAGAAAAACAAATTTTCCAATCCTATACAAAAACCCTGTGTAAGCCATTGCTACTGAATACACCTGTTATATACCTTGCAGCTGGAGCTACTGTCAGAGCTGATGTTCTTCATGTTGTTATATTTCATACATGAATTCATCAATGGAACCCAGAGCGCAACATTTCTGTGTTTTACAGGGAAACAATGTGAAATCATGCTTACCGCTGGACTTCACAGAGGAGCAATACACCACCGAGGACAACCGGTAAAATTACAATATTGAATTTCAGTGGTAGCCCGTCTATAGGGGTTGGAAACGCAGAGCGGTACCGTATGCTGTCTGTCAGCAGTTTAACAAATGTTATTCTTTACAACATTCTCATTGACAGTTGATTTAAAAGTCAATAAAAATACTAACAATTTAATAATGTAACTGTATAGCTCATATAAGGTTGTGTTCCATTGATTCTAGATGTTGCACAAACATGGGCCACCATGGTCACTGCCCCACTGAAATCCATAGTTTTTATTGCACATAATAGACAAAAATTGGAACTGCACTCTAATTGAGACCCATTGGGGCAGGGGTCATGCTGCCCCTCTGCTCACTCTATGAAGTAAATAACAAGGACAGGATGGATAATAAAAGAGTTGCAGGTTTGGACTTCAAAATGAATTCACCACAAATAGGCAACGTGGCAGTACAGGCAGTGTTCATGGTGATGTTCAGAACCATTTCTCTTACAAGTTATAGTACTGTTTGTATTTGGTGACCCTGTTTCAACATGCAAAGACTAAGAAAAAAAATTTGAATTTTTGGGGCCAAATGTATTTTTTGACCCATAGTTGAGCCAAAATGTTAATAGGCTGGCAGACTTAAGTTCTTCTGATGGAGATATGGTCGGTTATAGTAGCAAAATAAAAGCTTTATCGTGTATTCAAATATGGCAGCTTCTTGATTTCATTTAGTTTTATGCCTTAAATAATGTCAGTCTGCTCCACCTTTCTTATTTGGTTGTATAATGTTAGTTAGCTTGAATCCATGGTGACAAGTTTTATCTTTATCCGCAGAAGTAAAGGTATATGTTCTTTATTTGTTCTCAGGTTGATTATTTCTCTATCGGTAACTCTCTTTCTATTCGCCATCGAATTGTTTGGATTCTTCTCTGGTGTCTCGATGTTCAACAGTAACCAAGGAGTGCTATGTATCCTTACTTATGTCATCTAAAGGCACATACATGCCTTTTTTCCAAACAAACGTCGCTATTTTCTGCACAAACACTGTGTGTTTTATAACAATTGTTAGATCATGTGTTGGTTGCCTGGAAATTTAAATAACCTGAATATGTGGTTTCCCATGAGTTAGCAATGAGGTATTTTTTTCCTGAGCTTGTCTCTCCAGCTATGGTGTGTCACTGCAGTGCATCCGTCTCTTTATCTTTCTTCGTCTTCCAGCAGTGGGAATGCTGGGTTTACTGGATAATCTTTGCATTCTGCAGGTCAGCAAGAGCAATACACGTCACTGAAAAATTTTATTGTACCATTCGATTTGGATCACGATACTGCTAGCACAATTCAGTTCAATTTGATTCACAGATAATTCTAAACACTTTTTCCACAGAAAATACTACTTGTAGAACAATGTGCATTTTTGTTGTATACTTCGGAAACAAATAAGGATTATTACTTCATATGACAGCCAGAGGCACCATTTTTAACCAGAGATAGAGCTCCAAAGTCAGCTAAAATGCCTGCATCCAGCTTCTTTTTTCTCGTGCTCTGTAGATCACAGCGGCATTGCGCTGGTGTCCTGTAAAAGCTTCCGAAGTCCTCTTTTTAATACATTTATTGTATTTGTCTAATTATATAACCTTTAATGTGTGTCGGATTTTGTGATCCAGAGCTATCTGTCAATTCAAAGGTACAGCTGATTCCAGGTATTGAGGCAGGCATCTTTATGAATGGACTCGATCATGTGACCATGGTCTGTTTTTTTTTTTACTGATTGGGGTTTACCGATTGGGACCTTGGTATACAAAGAGCATAACTACATTAAATGACTAATTAATAGAATGCTAATTTGCATTTGCATCATGATGCATCATGTCATAATGTTTAGTTACACCACTTTTTTAGTGCTGAGTGTAGATTGAGTACAAAAGATCCCTTTCTCTTTTTCTTTTACAGTGTCATTCCTAGCCTGTGTGAGCTGATACTCATCATCGCTGTGTTCGGTCTGAAAAAGAAGCCGATGTGAAGGTTTGAAGGCGTCCTGCTTTCCGATATGGTGTCCACGTTATTAGAACAGATCAAATGACACATGCATCAACAATAAATTTTTGGATTGGATACTCCTGAGCTCAGTACCATCATAGCTCAGTACCATCACTTGATCAGGGGTCACACTTGTGAATGATTAGAACAGTATTTAAGAGAATTGTATGTAGGCACATTTCTTAGATCTGTATTGTATTAAACTGTATAATGCTCAGGGTTTTACCCTGAATCCTGCAAGTCGGAGATCGGAATGGTGTCGAATTCTATACCTACACGTTCAGCATTTATCACCATCACAGAACAACACTGTATAGTCAGTAATATGCAGTAGGTTTAACAAGTAAATGTGTCTGAATAAATCTGAATACTAAACCCATAGTTCAAAATGTTGTTATTGTTCTTATACAAAGAATTAAAGTATTTTTTTCACTATCGAATGCAGTGTTCTTGTACATCATAGGAAGCAGCTTGTAGTTATTTATCATTGCATAAAATATGTTTAGATGCTTCAGAAACAATATCAAGGACCCTGTGATTATCTTCATTGTAAATGTCAATACATTATTATAATTATAATAATTATTATTATTGTTATTATTTAAGTAATCATAGCAGTATTTGCAATATTATTATTAATAGTGGTATTTTAAATATTAATTAGCACAGTTCCCACACAAATTAAATAACACAAATAAAAATTTAATAAAAACGCACTTGCCAAATATCTATCAAATCTGCTGAATTCATTTATTAAGTAATTATTTTTTTTTTTACTTCAGTATATATATTTAAGCAAACATATTTTTTTAATATCTTATTATTTTTAAATATCTCATATCTTTTTTAATGTGTTTAATACAATAATAATTTATGCAAATTTAATAAAGTATAAATATAATCAATTTATCTTAACACAGCAATACCAATTTTTATATATATTATATTTTATAAAATATATAAATGTAATGTTTTATATGTACACTGACGATCGGATTGCGATTTATTTTACCAGGAAGTACACCAGCCAATCACAGACAGCCGGAAGTGACGTCGTTGGTTTTGAACCTGTTGGCGGTTTGTCCGAGGAAGAACACAGACGCTAGTCGAGAGAAAGTGGTGCCGCTATATCGAGAAAATACATTTTTATTTTTAAGTTTTACTTTTAAATAACTTTTTGGGAACATGCAGGTAATTAATTGCGATATTAATATTAACAGAGTGATGAGTCGCGTCTCGGGTTATTGTGGAAGCGGGAATAATCCTTGTTGTTTAGGGATTTAAACGGAGACGTTACAAAATGGCGGAAGGGAAACAGCGTTATTGTGGATGTGGTTCATATTGAGCGCGTTGATTTCGTATTTTATGTGTGTTTTTTCTGTCTAGAATAAGGAGAACCGTGAGCCCAGAAGCCTCCTTACACAGGTAAGAGCAAAGCAAGGAGAATAGGGACTGGAGGTGGGTCTGGCTGCTGCTCAGTCATTAGTCTTTGTGTACTTGTTGTATAAAGATATAATAAATAAAATAAATGAATAAAATATAGATAGACAATGACTGTACAGTTTGTGGACGGTATGTAAAACTGCAAATATTCCATCAGTCCAAAGGTGCAGGGATGCTTTTTTATTAAAAAATGATACCAACAAGGCACTATTTATATTTGGGGGATCATCCTGGGGTTAAGGGCCTTCCTCAAGGGCCCAGCAGCTTGATATATAAGCATAACGTGTATATACACACTGAGCATTAGATCAGGTTTGATACAGCTTTTGTATGCAGAAGAATCATCTTTTTCTGTTCGTGTGAATTTCCTCACCTGAGCCTTTATTATGACTTATGATGATGCAGCAGTTGTTGGAAAATGACTTCGTCCGAAGGGTTCAATTGTTCTCTGTTTGCTTTCGACAGACAGTCGGACCGTATAGAGACGAGATGAACCCCGGCGCTGTCATTGGTAATCCTGATTTCCATGGAAGAAACCATACAACACAGTGCTAGAGCTCTGAATGATATTTATTTATTTATTTTTCCTCAAGGTGCTGGTCCTGGCCGAGTCCCAGTGAAACCCAGTTCACAGAAGTAAGTTCTGCATCTGGGTATAAGTTGTAATAAATATGTCAGCAACCATGTGCTCCTTCAGGTGGCTGATCATGGATCTGAAAATGAATCTATAGAAAGCAGATGTGGAGTATCAGCACATCTGTGCCTAATTTGCGCAAAAGCTTGCGGAAAGAGTTGGATGAGGCTGTAACAAAAGTGCAAATCATGAATGCTAGATTATTATTATTTTTTGTATTTGTGCAACTTGCTGATTTCATAATGCCATAATTTCCCTCAGAGGATCAGTAAAGTATATCCATCTCTTCTAGAAGCCCCTAGAAACTGAGCCTGGTGTTATTTTGGGTTCCTCTAATGCAGGAGGGTCCAGTTTTTTATGTTAGACAAAGGTGCGGGTCTTCATTCCAATAAAGCCATGCCAGAGTCCGCCTGTTTAGATCTTCGTTTTCACTGCTCTAATGGCTGTTACCTGGTCGATTCTAAAGGGGTTCATTTATTATTTTATGAATTTGTTGTCTATGGTATAAATTTGTGTTCCCCCCCCCAGGAAGTTCTCGATTAAGGACTTTGATATTGGTCGGCCGCTTGGAAAAGGCAAGTTCGGGAACGTGTATTTGGCTCGGGAGAAGAAGCTGAAGGTTATCGTGGCGTTGAAGGTGCTCTTTAAATCCCAGATGGAAAAGGAAGGAGTGGAGCACCAGCTCAGGAGAGAGATCGAAATCCAGTCCCACCTCAGGTAGCTGTTGTTCTTTCATTTAAAATAATCATTCAGCTGAAGTTAAAAGCGGTCAGGGGAAAGCAGCTTCATGAAATCCCTGCATGCGACGTTGATCCGATTTCGATGTGCATATTGACAAAAGTATTGGGTCACCTGACCTTTTCTGTGATATGTGGTTCTTTTCACAACTGTTGTGAGCTCCTTGAAGATCTGGTTTACATGCTTCATCTCATCCCTACTGAACACCTTTGAGATAAATGTGAACGCTGACTGCACCCCAGGTCTCCTTATCTACACACCAGTGCCCGCCTTTATTAATACCCTTGAGGCTGATGAACACAAATATCCATAAGCACGCTCCAACATCTAGTGGAACATCTTCCTAGAAGAATGGAGGGAATTATAAGAGCAAATTGGGACTAAATGTGAAATGCGATGCTCCAAAATCACATATGACCAGGTGACCCAATACTTGTGGAAAAATAGTGTATCATTCTTCTTCTCCTTTCTTCTTGCACGTAGGCACCCGAACATCCTGCGTTTCTACAACTACTTCCACGATTCATCGCGCGTGTTCCTCGTCCTGGAATACGCGCCGCGCGGAGAGATGTACAAAGAGCTGCAGCGCTGCGGCCGCTTCAGTGATCAGCGCACGGCCACGGTCAGATTCCATTCCTTTTAACGCTTCATTCGCTCGCAGCACGTAGCTATTTTTGAAACATTTGTGTTGCGTGTCTGCGCAGTTCATGGAGGAGGTCGCGGATGCTCTTCAGTACTGCCACGAGAAGAAAGTGATCCATCGCGATATCAAGCCGGAGAATCTGCTGCTGGGCTTCAGAGGAGAGCTCAAGATCGCCGACTTCGGCTGGTCCGTCCATGCGCCGTCGCTACGGTAGATCAAAATATCTGTCGAAAACTTTCTTCGAGACGTTGGTTGATGCACGGCGTAAGCATTGTGTACGGTGATTGTGTGTGCAGACGACGCACCATGTGCGGCACTCTGGATTATCTTCCTCCCGAGATGATCGAAGGGCACTCTCACGACGAGAAGGTGGATCTGTGGTGCATCGGCGTGCTGTGCTACGAGTGTCTGGTGGGGAATCCTCCTTTCGAGACGGCCAGCCATTCGGAAACGTACAAACGCATCACCAAGGTACGACTCCGCTTTTTTTTTAATCATTTTCAAATCAAATGCCCCGAACCACGACTTTAACCTCGAGTTTGCGTTTCGCAGGTGGATCTCCAGTTTCCCAAAATGGTTTCAGAAGGCGCCCGGGATCTGATCTCCAAGCTGCTGCGACACAGCCCCTCCATGCGTCTGCCTCTGAAGAGCGTCATAGAGCACCCGTGGGTGAAGACCAACTCGCGACGAGTCTTGCCTCCTGTCTGTCAGCCCAAACCCACTCCTTCACACTAGCCTTCATTCCCACACTATGCTTTTAATCTCTTCAATAAAAAAGTATTTAATGAATACACTGATGCAGATGAGGGTTTTTTTTTTTTCGTAAGATTTGGCAACATTCTGTCTTTCAGTGTAAATAGGTGGAGGGGGTCGATCCAAGCACGTGTGGCTTCAGCATGGTCAGTGTATTTATAAGCCTTTCCTTGTATCTGCACTCATTGACCATTTTATATTATATTGAGATGCACTTGGCACACGCCGCTAGTTGGTGTCTGCTGTTTGTCACGTTCTTACTGCTCCATCCATCAATGAAAAGGCACCAAAGTATATTAACAGCGTGCCAGAGAGATGCTAATATCTGGATATTTTTGGTTGGTTGTTTTTTTTTTTTTTACCTTGGTGGTAACATGTATGTGTACTGTTTTGTCTGTACTTTTATACACTGTTGTTTGTACCTTTTGTGTGTGTAGAGCTTTTATGGACTTTGTGGCCAAACTACATGGAACCAGTTTCACAATGACCACCTTTTGATGTTTGAATAAAAACCTCGTGGATTACTTAACAAATGCGTACTCTGCTGTTTCATACGTTTTTTTTTAATTTATTTATTTATTTTAACTTTTGTCTTCAGTTCGGCTTCATTTGTTTAGTTCCTTACATTTTATAAGTTTTTACTTTTGATCTAACTTTTGCCTTCAACTCGGCTTCCTATAAGCGTGTTTCTTATTAATTTATCCCTAATGAGCAAACCAGTGGTGAATGAGTTGATACGAGGGAGGAACCCATTCTTATCCGAGTGGCACTGATTGTTCTTGTGTTCTTGAAAATGCATGCTAGACAAGTTACCCTTTTCCTCAAAGTGAGGTTCATCCAAATCTCGGTCAAAACACCTCGTCCTTTAGAGAGATACGTGTTCGTTTGGTTTCTATGGCAAAATAAAAACTAGGTCATGTAACTGAAGAGGTTAGTTGACCAAACAAATGTCCAGATGTTTCACTTAATTTACAATGAAAAATCCTCCCTTAGCAGGAATAACAGCTGTAGACGCTCATAAAATCAGCTAAAATACATGCCTCCAAAACTGTCACTAGTTGGAGATCTGTTCTTTCTGATCTTGAGATCCAGTTCAATAGGATGTAGGTGCGGTAACTGGGCCGCTCTTTATGTTGTTTGCTCTCTAAATAACCCTTACAGAGTTTAGATGTTTGCTTAGGCCCATTGTTCGCTTGCGTGGTGTGGAAGCATGGAATGGTTGCCATGTTGGTTCAGTAATCCATGAATAAGTCTCCAACCTTTTTCGCTCCAAAAACGACCCCAAACCATTAAGCTGCCATCTCCATGTTTGGCTGTGGGATTGTGACAGTCTGCTAACATCATCTCTCAGGTTCTTCATATACAGAAATGTCAAAATTTGACTCATTTTCAAAATCCATGTGGAGTTTTGCCTTTTAATGTGAAATATTTATAGGTAATGAACCTGTAACAATTGAAAATATGGGAAATGATCTCATTGCATTATTTAATTTTTTATTATTTATTCTATTTATGCAGATTGTCAGAAATGTCTAAAGAAATAGAAAATTAACTGTGGACACCTTTGGAAAGAAGTTCATTGATTTTCACCCAAAATATTGTGAGGTGACGATAACACTTGTAGAAGCTTATGAAAATTAAAAAAACTGGTAGTATCTAGTTATTTAGAAGCAGATTCCACAGTGGGTTCTACAGGTAGCGTGGCCGAGCGGTCTAAGGCGCTGGATTAAGGCTCCAGTCTCTTCGGGGGCGTGGGTTCGAATCCCACCGCTGCCAATAACTTTTTCTTGTGTACTCTACCTAATTCAGTATTCTCATATCAGTCACAAAGATCACTGTATTACAAATAAACATATACTTAATAAAACATCTAAAGATTTCGTAGCCCCTATTGTATTTTTTGTTAATATATATATAAACTTTCGGCTTCTCCCATTAGGGGTTGTTTATTTAAATGCGTTAAATAATTTCAAACGGCAGAGGGCGCTGTGTGTCACAAAGGAATTACTTGTATACTATTCGTATCTATTGTTTGAGTTATATACTGTCATTCAAAAATTTATAAATGTGTTGTTTTACATTCTATTATGTTTTATTAAATAAAAAGACCAAAATGTATACAAACAAGTTTACAAAAGAACTTTCAAAAGAAGAGAATATTTGTAAGCCAATAGTTTTGTCAGTTGCAGGCCATAGATTTCTCACATAGGCTTTCAGTGTGTGTCCTGTCTGACTCAATCCACCTCTTAATACCATCATTATGACGCCACGGCTTTAGAAACCATCAATATTATAGAGAAACGCAGCATGACAGATCGCTGCAACACAGCGAAAATGAATGTCATTACTAAAGCAAGAAACAATGAACACAATTCAACAAGTCTCCTTTCACTGTAGCCACAGCTGCATCTGCATACATCATCTCTAGCAGAAAGCATCAATTTCCTTGCATGTTTTTCCATGCAGCGGTTTTTCCTGGGGATTTAAAAGCAAGGCAAATTGTGTGTTGTGTAAATTCTACAGGAACGAGAACCCAAAATTATTAATGGTTCATGAAAAATTTTGGCGCTGTTTTGGACCTTTCCTTACAATGCCCAGCTTTTCTTGAAATGTCTGTCTTGTAAATGTATCTGTGACCAAATCAGTTTCTTCTTGGTCAGCCATTATCAAAAAACAGCTAATAAATTGGATTGAGGAAGGATTGAGGAAAAAGGAAGGCCAAGGAGGAGGTTTATGGATGTGGTGAGGGAAGACATGCAGGTAGCTGAGTTGAAAGAGGCAGATGTAGAGGACAGCGGAGTATGGAGACAGATGATCTGCTGTGGCGCCCCCTAATGGGAGAAGCTGAAAGAAGAGGAAGAAGATGTTGCGCAAATGCGTCTACTTCACAGAAAATTTTTATTTATATCTAGAGAACCACTAGTAAAGAACTGTTTCTGGTACGGATCAGGGAGAGTCAACCAGTATTGTAAATACACAAAACCGTAAATTGTTTCGACATACTTCAGACAGGAAGTAGACGCATTTGCACACATACGAATTGTGTTTTCGGTACAGATCGATTAGCCGCAAAGCTACCAAAAGCCAATGGATTGTCCCCGGCACTACGTGATGCGACGGCTGAGATCTGACCGGATAGAAACCCCACTGTAAAAAGACTCCATGAAATGAAGAGAATAGACAATTGATATACGATAATTTAACACACATTGATGGACAAAATATTAAAATATAAGGTAGTAAATCTGATAAAGTTTAGTTATTAGGTCTTGTTTTATGAATGACAATAACAATAATGATAGAAAGTCATTAATATGTTCAAAAAATAATAAAAAAAAAGAACAAAAACTAAACCACATGGGGGGGGGAGTGAACATATTATGAAATGTATCTTTATTTATTTATTACTGTGTACTTAAGAAAATCTTGAAGGGAAATTTTTGATAAAATTTTCATATGTTACAAATAAAAATAAATAAAAAAATAATTGTTTTTGTGTGTTTGTGCTTTTCTTTTAAAAAGCGTGTCGTGAGTTTTACTTCCTGTGTCAACGAGCGACATCCGGTTCATTCACGTTCTCCACCGAAATCAAAATAGTTCCTTACACACAGGCGTTGAAGCTCAGCGCGAATCCACCGGATATTATTATATTTCTTATTATTGTATAATTATAACAGCCCGGATGGCGGGTTTACCCCCGGGTGACCCCCAGTTGGTCGCCATGATCGTGAATCATTTAAAAACACAGGGACTTTTTGACCAGTTCAGGAGGGACTGTTTGGCGGATGTCGATACAAAGGTAAGGAGGTTGGTTGTTTGTGCTAAGCTAACCGGCTAATGTCACAATTTAGAATGAATACAATGGAAAGTGAATGAACGGATGAGAGATCGAAATCAAATCAACATTTGGTGTGATGACCCCGTACCTGCAAAACAGCATCAATTCTTCTCAAATCCGTCACTCAGTCTCTTCATGTCATTCCTGACAAACTCAATAATCCATTGTTGTTCTTCCTCAGTGCAGAATATACACTGATCAGGCATATGACATTATAACATTGAGCGATGAAGTGAATAACACTGATTATCTCTTCATCGTGGCACCTGTTAGTGGGTGGTATGTATAATAGTTAGCCAGCAAGTCAACATTTTGTTTTCAAAGTTGACGTGTTGGAAGCAAGAAAAATGGGCAAGCGTAAGGATTTGAGTTTGACAAATTGTGACGTCTAGACGACTGGGTCGGAGCATCTTCAAAAACCGCAGCTCTTGTGAAATGTTCCTGGTCTGCAGTGGTCCAAGGAAGAAACAGTGGTGAACCGGCGACAGGGTCGTGTTGAGCGAAGGCTGGTCCGTGTGGTCCGATCCAACAGACGAGCTCCTGTAGCTCAAACTGCTCGAGAAGATCATGCTGTTAATGTTCGATGTGTCAGGACTGTTTTGGCAGCAATATTTGCAGATTGCAAATTAGAGGTGGAACCAGAGCTGCCAGTATGGTCAATAAGAGGAATAGAGTCGCTCAAAAAAACACTCTTTCCAACTGTGCTGAGCAGAAAAGCATCTCCGAAAGGCACAACACACCGAGGTTTGAAGTGAAAGGGATACAGTAGCATTACTCCTTTTACTTCTCTCAGCTAAAACCCGAATCTGATGTGGTCTCGTGCAGTTACAGGCGGTCTACTCATTGCAATGTGTGTGTGTGTTGCGGTGCTTTTCAGCTCAGCACGGCTGTAAAGAGCAGTTACTCTAGTTCCCTTTCGACAGTCTGTGCATGTGTTGCTGATAAAGTGATGCTTGATGACGTTTTCTGTGAATCTGTTCCAGCCTGCGTACTTGCACTTGAGACAGCGAGTGGACAACTTTGTGTCTAATCACCTGTCCAACCACACATGGAGTCCTCAACTAAACAAGAACCAGCTGAGGAACAGCATCAGGCAACTCGTGCTCCAGTACGTATCATCCGACCCAGACTGGACTGTCGGTCGATTAGCGTCATCCTAGATTTGTCCATTTTCCCAGACGAGTGTACTGTTACTTTAACAAATCATTAGTACTGTTACCGAGACGTCTGCGCTGTTACTGAGACGAGGCGTCTGCACTATTAGCGAGACAAGACTTCTGTACTATAACCAAAATGTACTGTAACCGAGACGACACATCTGTACTGTACCTGAGACAACACGTATGTACTGCAACCAAAACAGCGAGTCTGTACTGTAACTGAGACAACACGTATGTACTGCAACCAAAACAGCGAGTCTGTACTGTAACCGAGACGACACGTCTGTACTGTAACCGAGACGACACGTCTGTACTGTAACCGAGACGACACGTCTGTACTGTAACCGAGACAACACGTCTGTACTGTAACCAAAACAGCGAGTCTGTACTGTTACCGAGACGACACGTCTGTACTCTAACTGAGACAACACGTCTGTACTGTAACCAAAACAGCGAGTCTGTACTGTAACCAAAACAGCGAGTCTGTACTGTAACCGAGACGACACGTCTGTACTGTAACCGAGACGACACGTCTGTACTGTAACCGAGACGACACGTCTGTACTATAACCGAGACGACACGTCTGTACTGTAACCAAAACAGCGAGTTTGTACTGTAACCGAGACGACACGTCTGTACTGTAACTGAGGCGACACGTCTGTACTGTAACCGAGACGACACGTCTGTACTGTTACCGAGACGACACGTCTGTACTGTTACCGAGACGACACGTCTGTACTGTTACCGAGACGTCTGTGCTGTTACCGAGACGAGATGTCTGCGCTATTAACGAGAAAAGACTTCTTTACTATAACCAAAATGTACTGTAACCGAGACGACACGTCTGTACTGTAACGGAGACAACAGGTCTGTACTGCCACCAAAACAGCGAGTCTGTACTGTAACCGCGACGACACGTCTGTACTGCAACCAAAACAGCGAGTCTGTACTGTAACCGAGATGACACGTCTGTACTGTAACTGAGACGCGAGATGACACGCCTGTACTGTAACCGAGACGACACGTCTGTACTGTAACCGAGACAACACGTCTGTACTGTAACCAAAACAGCGAGTCTGTACTGTTACCGAGACGACACGTCTGTACTCTAACTGAGACAACACGTCTGTACTGTAACCAAAACAGCGAGTCTGTACTGTAACCAAAACAGCGAGTCTGTACTGTAACCGAGACGACACGTCTGTACTGTAACCGAGACGACACGTCTGTACTGTAACCGAGACGACACGTCTGTACTATAACCGAGACGACACGTCTGTACTGTAACCAAAACAGCGAGTTTGTACTGTAACCGAGACGACACGTCTGTACTGTAACTGAGGCGACACGTCTGTACTGTAACCGAGGCGACACGTCTGTACTGTTACCGAGACGACACGTCTGTACTGTTACCGAGACGACACGTCTGTACTGTTACCGAGACGTCTGTGCTGTTACCGAGACGAGATGTCTGCGCTATTAACGAGAAAAGACTTCTTTACTATAACCAAAATGTACTGTAACCGAGACGACACGTCTGTACTGTAACGGAGACAACAGGTCTGTACTGCCACCAAAACAGCGAGTCTGTACTGTAACCGCGACGACACGTCTGTACTGCAACCAAAACAGCGAGTCTGTACTGTAACCGAGATGACACGTCTGTACTGTTACCGAGATGACATGTCTGTACTGTTACCGAGACGACACGTCTGTACTGTAACCGAGACGCGAGATGACACGTCTGTACTGTAACCGAGACGACACGTCTGTACTGTAACTGAGACGCGAGATGACACATCTGTACTGTAACCGAGACGCGAGATGACACGTCTGTACTGTAACTGAGACGCGAGATGACACATCTGTACTGTAACCGAGATGACACGTCTGTACTGTAACTGAGACGCGAGATGACACGTCTGTACTGTAACCGAGATGACACGTCTGTACTGTAACCGAGATGACACGTCTGTACTGTAACCGAGATGACACGTCTGTACTGTAACCGAGATGACACGTCTGTACTGTAGCGGATGAATGAGGATCATACTGATTCACCATGTTGTTTAATGTTGTTTGTTGCAGGTCAGGCTTGCTGGAGCAGGGCGTCGATCGGATTGTAGCGCAGGTCGTCGACCCCAAGGTTCAACACACCTTTCGGCCACAGGTGGAACGTGTCGTCCGTCAGTTCCTGTCTCCGGGCAACCATGTAGAGGAGGAGGAGCCTACACACGCCCTCACACAGATTTTGGAAAACCAGGAGGCTTATCTGTCGTCTCCAGGTAATGGAGCTCACGCAGTTCCGATCTCGCCTCATCTCCTTCCTGTCTTCCTTTTCCTTCCTTCCTTCCTTCCTTCCTTCCTTCCTTCCTTCTGTCTTGTGCTATTTTTCTCTTTTAGCTTGATGCATGTATATTGTCTCTCCCCCCTCATCAGTGATCCCCTCGGCTCCAGTCTTTGACGCCGCCCCCTCTCAAAGTCAAGATCCCTCAGTGATAATGGCACAGGACGAAGGAGAGGAAGATATGTGCCTGGTAGAGGACGAGACCGAGCCAGAAAGAACAAAGGAGGTGGAAGAGCAGGACGAGAAGCTCGAGGGGAACAAAGAGGAGACAACGAGCAAAGAGCTAGAGGAGGATGAGGAGAGACCGAAAGAGGCGACGGAGGTTGGCCAACAGATGGAGGTGCCTGTGGAGGTCAAGAAAGAGGAACAAGAAGAAGAAAAAGGGGAGGAGAAGGAAAAGAAAGGGGAAGAGGATAAAGAGAAAGGAGAGGACACGAAAGATAAGAAAGGCTCGGGGAAGAACAAGGAGGAGAGCAGCGCCGACAAACTTCATATCCTCCAGAAAGCGAGAGAACGACTGAAAGAAGGTAGCTGAGCATTGCATTATCTTTAGATGTCTATATATGTATATATCATTTGTTTGTTGATTTGTTTAGTTTTTTCCCCCTTCTCTAAACTATATGAGCAAATGTTTGTGGACACCTGAGCATAAGATGTGTTTTTCTGAACATCCCGTTCCATATTTAGTCCCCATTCGCAGATATAATGGCCTCCACTCTTCTGGGAAGATGTTCCACTAGATTTTGTGGAGATTTTGTGCTCATTCAACCACGAGGGTGTTAGTAAAATCGGGTATTGATGTAGGCTTGAGGGATGCAGTCAACGTTCACATTCATCCCAAAGGTGTTTTATAGGGTTGGAGCTCTATAGCTGGAAGATCTTCCACTCCAACCCATGTAAAGCATATCTTCATGGAGCTGGCTTATGCTGGAACAGGTTTGAGTCTCGTAGTTCAAAGAGAAGTTCTAAAGAGTTTAAAGTTCAAAGAAAGTTTGTAGGAACAGTTTTGGGGAGGTGCCAAATATGGGTGGAAAAGTCGGGTGTCCCAATACTTTTGACACACCTTTAATGTGTCTTGTATAGAATAATATTTTTTAGGTTATTCAATACTAAAATGATATTGAGTGGCATATTGATTTTACAGTTTTTTTAAATTATCTATTCATCAAAATCCCAGATGTTGCTGTCTTCTTGCCCAGATGTGTAGTGCAGTCGCTGCACCTTCAGTGTAGGATTTACATATGTGATATACTGGTTAATAGTCTCGGATTCTATTTGCTCCTCCGTGTTGCTACAGAATACTCCCTGGAAGATTCGGATCTAGAGGGTCTGAGCGACATCACGGTGAGTTCGGTCCACACGAGCGACCTTTCGTCTTTGAAGACGACAGCGAGGACGAGGAGCCTCCTTCCGATACCACCGAGGAAGGAGAGATCACCTCAGAAGGTACTCATTAAGGAGCGCTGCGTTTAAATCCTCGGCTCTGATTGTCGATTTATTGAATGTCCTCGTATATAAGAAGGTCTTTCAGTGTTCCGTTTCCACGTGCAGATGAAAAGGTTCAGAAGAAAGGAGCAGCAGACGATTCGGACGAAAACAAGGAGAAAAAACCCCGGGGTTCCCGCCAAGGCTACGTTCACAAGCCTTTCCTTTACTCGCGTTACTACAGCGACTCTGACGACGAGGTTACCGTGGAGCAGCGACGTCGTTCCGCTGTGAGTGGTCAGGGTTGCACTCTCAACTATGGGCGTGTGGTCTCGAGATGGAAACTAATCTAGTAAAGTAGGCACACAGCATTACGCTGGAAAGGGGGAACATATCTCAGGCTTGGTAGCTCAATACACAGGTCTTTCCCTCAGTGGTGAGAAGGTGAACGTTTTATCTTCTCCTCCCCCCCCCCCCCTTTTTTTTTTTTTGTTACCAGGCGAAAGACAAAGAGGAAAGATTGCTGAAGCGGCAACAGAACCGGGAGCGTCTTGAGGAAAAAAGAAGGCAGAAGGCGACGCAAGCAGAGCTACAGGGTCAGCATTAATCCAGATTCATTTCCATCATTATTTACATTATATTCATCTAAATATTTGAGGTGTGTGTGTTCGTTCCTCCGCTAAGCAGAAAAGGAAAAGCAGGAAATCCAGAGACCTCAAAGGAAAGAAGCACAGAAAGAGAGGAAAGTCCTGGAAAAGAAAGTGGCACTCAGCAGAAAAAGGAAAAGAGATTCACGGTCTGTGTGGGGTTTTTTTGTGGGGGGTGGGGTTATTGCGTGCGTCCACCAGGTCAACATTCTGTTTTACTGTATTTGGAATGCAGGAAAGAAGACGACTCGGCTGCCAAGAAGAAGAGCGACGGAGATGCTGAATCCGTAAAGAAAGATGTGAGCCTTTTGTCTTTCCACCAGGTGCGACCTCTTTCTCTCTTTTCTCTCTCCTGTCTTTCTGTTTTTCTTACATCGCACTCCAATCTTTTCCATCTTTTATCTTTTCACCTTTCTGTGCTACACGTTGCACACAAAAGTTTCTCACTTGTTCACAGTGGGGCTGTAAAGGGGCAAATGTCCGGAAACTTTTGGAAATATGCCAAATGAGAAACTTACTGGGAACTTTTGGGGAATTTTTGGGAATGGATGGGAAATAATTTAAAATTTTGGGAACTTTGAATGACATTTTTTACTTTACCTCAGAATACGAATTTAATTCGCAATGTGAAATATTCGTATTCTGATACGAATTTCCCCATAAGAAATAATGTAAAGTGGGATAATTTGTTCCAACTGACCCCAAATATTAATATAAAAAAAAAAATACAACCAATATGCACTCATATTATTTCATATTTAGCATTTAATAATAGTGGCTTAACATCTAAAAGAGGAAAACATGATCTTTACTGGGTACTTTACCTTTGAGAAGAGTGATTTCTGGCATGATGGAGATGACGTTCAGAGCAGAAGGAGGGAGAATTATTGTTTGGAAGGAGACGAATCTCCTTCCACTATGATATCTGGCAGACTATCATCACTTACTATTCTCTTTTTTGACGCACTTTACTTCGTTTCACTACTGACTTTCGATTTGTATTCTGAATTATACGTATTCGGGGGCAGTCATATTCAGAGGTACCACTGTGTATATATAATATTTCACAAAATTACTGTTTGCTTCTGTATTGTTGATTAAATAAATGAGCATAAGAGACTTTCTTTTTAAAACCTGTATGGTAACTAAAATTGGCTAGCAGAAGTTAGAAGAAAGCATCACAGCTTGAGCTAGCTAGTCTCAAAAATGATCAATAAAATGTGCTAGCTTACATTTAGTAGATCTGATTTACTGGCTGGCTACTGTATACATGCAGTTATTTACTAGTTACACTTTAATACCATTTTTAAATATATTTACCCAAGTGATATCAAAACTTACTTGAATGGATGTAACCTTTTTTAAAGATATTATTATTATTATTATTATCATCATCATCTCTCCTAAATGCCTGCTCAGTGTATTTGTTTTTTCAATTGTATAATTTTTTTTGCACACACAGAATAAGGATGTTTGAAACATAGATTTATGTAATATTTTTGAATACTCACAAAAAAGGACATTTTTGGACATTATTTTGTGTGCATGATTCAAGAAATGATCTGTATTATAGAGGAATGCACAGTACATGTAGCGGGTAGGGTCTCAGTAACCAGCATTAAAGTTCCCAGTTTATTCCCATTGAAAGTTCTATGGAAATTTGCAACCGTAATTCACAATAGTAAAGGAAATACAGCAAGTAGGAAAGAAAATGTCTAGATAATGTGTTACTTCCTTTTAAATCCCAATGGTATTTGCAAGCTACCAATTATTCGTGTGATGGTAAACATTATAAGCTTTCTAAGAATCCTGGCCCACTATTCCAGCAGATCGTAACTGCTTCACTGGGAAGAATGCGATTGTTTGGCAAACATTTACTAAATGTTTGCAACCTTGCTCATATATTTAAAAGAAAATGTCTTTAGCAACCACATGCAGTTTAATAGAAGGTACATGCGCCGCAAAATTAATGTTTAAGAAATTACAGTCCGCGATCTCAGTTATAGTTATAATCTGTATTGTACTATTGTCCATGTAGGATGCAGTGAAGTCTAAAGCAATCTCTCAGAAGCCTGTTAAGAAGCTGTCTGAGGAGGAGCAGCGGAGGAGAAAGAGCCTTTCAGAAGACTCGAGCGAGCCACGCAAAATTCTCGACAAAAACCGTACCCACTCCTTCATCCTGGACCTGGAGCTGGGAACTGAGGAGGCCCTCAGACAGCGAGGCGTTGGCAAGAATGAGCGGCATGCCCGAAGAGAGAAAGAGCGAAAAGAGAACGAGAAAGAGCGTAGTCAGTTCAGACAGAAGCCGGAAAGTAAGAAAGGAGGAGACAATCTTGCAGAGGAGAAGGAGGGAGGCGTGGTGAAAGTTACAGTTGATGACAAAGTAGAGAAGAAAGGGTCAAAGGTAAAAGGAGACAAGAAGGGCTCGGCGTCGGCAAGGGAGGGACGGCTTTCTGTGACTGAGGGGTCGGCCCTAGAGGAGGGAAACACCAAGGATGTTAAGAAAGAAAAGATACCCTCTGAAATTATGAAAGAAAAAACAAAAGGAGAGAAATCACTGGGAAAGTCGGACTCAAAACCGCAGCATCGTCTGGATTCCACTGGCTCCATAGAGGATAGGTCTGAGGGTGAGACTGCTTCTGATTTCATTCGAAGAAAGACAAGCCGCCTAAAGACATTTTGAAACGGTCAAAAAGTCACCCAGAGGGTAAATCTCTAGAGAAGCTCAAGGCCAGGCAAGATGGCAAAGATGTGGGGGCTGGTAGTAAAGACAAGAGCTCCACTTTAGAGGCCCATAAATATAGCTCAGACACAAGGACCAAGACTTCAGAGGCAAGTCCAAAGGTAAAATCTGTGCCAGAAAAAGCAAGATCCAAATCTAGAGATGACTTAAAATCCCAAAGTCCATCGGTGACCAAAACAGACAAGAAGGCCCAAAGTCAGGAAGCCAAGGGTAAAGCCGGAGTGGCTCCTATCAAGCCAGAGTACACCAAGGAAAAGAAGAAGGAGGGAGTGATAAAAGAAGACAGAAGAGTCTCGGAGGACCGAATTGAGAAGGGGAAAGATGCAAAGAGCGCAAAGAAAACAAGTGAGAAAAAGACAAATGATTTCGAGAAGAAGGGTGGAGACAGTGAGAATGAACAAAGAACCCCTGAAGTAGATGATCTCTCTTCCAGTTCCTCTGCTCCGTCAGCAATTGCTGATGAAGTTGAGACTGGAGGCGGAATGGATTTTCAGACTTCAAACGATCAAACGCGGCCAGCTCCGAAGTCCCTCACAACATCTGTCCTTACAACTCAACAAGTCTCAGATTCTCTTTTTAAATCAGAGGTTAGGACCGCACAGTTCTTGGAGTCTTTACCTGTGAGTCATGTCTCAAACCTACAGACTTTAGATTCTGCACCAGAGTCTGATTCCACAGACCAATCCATCTCTAAGTCTTTGAGAAAGCCTGATCTAACTTTAGACTCACAAGCTATGGATACAGAGTCTGATCATGCTGCCTTACAATCCACAGACGTGGAGTCAAATCTCACAGACCCACAAGCCATGGATACAGAGTCTGAACCTACAGCACCACAAGCCAATGCTGTACAGTCTGATCTTGCATCACCACATTCTGAATCATTACAAAGTCAACCTACACAGTATGATCTTGCTATACCACCACCACAACAGATTTCCTCAGATTCACAGCAAAGGCCTGAGCTCATGAACTTCTCAGAGTCTAATCTAACTGTTCCTGAACCAGATACTCCTCACACACGGCTGCAGTCCTCAGATTCAAGCCCAGTGTCCATTCTCCCAGCCCCTGAGTCTTCAGACTCTATTCCAGAGTCTGATCTCATGGTTGCTCAGCCCTCAAATGTAAAAAATGAACTCGCAGTCCCTCAGGGTTCAGACACGCTTCCTGCTGATGTTTACAGCACTTCTGTTTCTGACGACATGTATGACGCCCTAAGCGACATCACTCCAGATCCTGAGGATGAGGAGGAGGCCACTATAAGACTCTCTGAGACCCAGGACCAGCACCGGAACATCCCTGCGGAGGCTGACGCCCTCTTGTCTTTAATGGATGTTTGCGCTTCTGCAGCTGTGAGCAGCTCCACTGGCACCTCTGAAGCAGAGACTTCTATCCAGGATGCAGATATAAAGATGAAGGAAGCAGCCTGACATTACTCTCTATGGATCCAGATCAGGGAGTTTTGCCGAGTTTTGTACCTGAAGATGCACATGTTGCTGGCCAGCAGGTGGAGACTTTGCCCACAGACCTGGTTGATGAGACAAATGTGATCGAGCCACCAGAAGAGGTTGCTGCTCATGACCCGGAGGAAGCAGAGGAACATGCTGAAGGTTGTGTTTTTTTATTCAATTTGTGCCTGTGATCTAGATAACACAGTAGAATGTTCTAGATCACGAATGTTAAATATTGAATGTTCTGCTCCAGCCAATCCAGTGTCCCAGATAATGCACTAAAACCTGTTTTCTAAAACCTGTCATATCACGCAATGTTATGATGTTTGTGCTTATGGTTCTGGATTCTGTAGTAGATCAATATCTTTGCCAAATCTTTTATTGAAATTTTTGCAGTGTTTTGTATTCTCAACAAACAGATTCCCTTTTTCCCTCCAGGTATAAGCAGCACAGCCATTGAAGGAAAGGCCACAGACATACTGTCTAAGGAGGAGGCGACGTCTGAGGTGAATTAATTAATATCTTATCTGGTATAGAGAAATTGAAACTTGGCCATGTTGCAGGTGTATGTTGTGAATGGTATTTGGCAGAATTAGTGTGATTCTTATCAGCTGAAATGTTTAACTTTTGTTTGTTTTGTCAGACTTTATAAAAGATTTATCTCAGCAAATAATGTGGAGTATTTGTACTAGGCCTGAATCAGTTTTCTTTTTGGCTGCAGAATAAAGCAGGGACCAATGGGCAGGATGCCCATGGGCAGGAGGCACAGGCTCCAGGGGTTAATGCAGAACAGTCCCAGGTGCAAGAGATATCAGACCTTCAAATAAAGGAGGCACATGCACATGAGGGAAATGCACAGGAAGTACCGGAGGCTCAAACACACGAGGCGGAAGAACAGGAGCAGGAGCTCCCGATCCACGAGCCAAACTTGGAGGAACAGGACGTGCAGATGCAGAAGCCAAACATAGAGGAGCTGGAGGCACAGATGCAGGAGTCAAACATAGAGGAACAGGAGGTGCAAGTGCAGGAGCCAGACCCACAGGAGAAGGAGCTTCAGATTCAAGAGCCTAACATAGAGGAAAGGGAAGCACATATGGAGGAACCAGACACACAGGAGAAGGCGCTTCAGATTCAGGAGCCTAACATAAAGGAAAGGGAAGCACATATGGAGGAACCAGACACACAGGAGAAGGAGCTTCAGATTCAGGAGCCTAACATAGAGGAAAAGGAAGCGCATATGGAGGAACCAGACACACAGGAGAAGGAGCTTCAGATTCAGGAGCCTAACATAGAGGAAAAGGAAGCGCTTATGGAGGAACCAGACACACAGGAGAAGGAGCTCCAGATGCAGGATCAAAACGCAAAGGAGAATGAGCTCCAGAGGCAGGAGCCAAACACACAGGAGAAGGCGCTCCAGAGGCTGGAGCCAAACACACAGAAGAAGGAGCTCCAGAGGCAGGAGCCAAACACACAGGAGAAGGAGCTCCAGAGGCAGGAGCCAAACATACAGGAGAAGGAGATCCAGAGGCAGGAGCCAAACATACAGGAGAAGGAGCTCCAGATGCAGGAGCCAAATATACAGGAGAAGGAGCTCCAGATGCAGGAGCCAAACATACAGGAGAAGGAGCTCCAGATGCAGGAGCCAAATACACAGGAGAAGGAGCTCCAGATGCAGGAGCCAAATACACAGGAGAAGGAGCTCCAGATGCAGGAGCCAAATACACAGGAGAAGGAGCTTCGGATGCAGGAGCCAAACACAACAGAGCAGGAGGGGCAGAAGCAGGATCCAAACATACCAGAGCAGGAGGGGCAGGAGCAAAACACACCAGACCAGGAGGGGCAGAAGCAGGATGTGCAGACACAAGAGTCAGAAGAACAAGAGGCACAAGTGGAGGAGGCTGAAATGCATGAGGCAAAGGCACAAGAATATTGGATACAGGAGAAGGAGACACAGGGTCAGGATACAGAAGCACAGATACAGGAGGCGCAGACACAAGTGGCACCATCAAAGGAGGCTCAGTTGCTGGAGGTGCTAAAGGCGCAGAAAGCCCAGGCACAGGAAGTGCTAAAGGCGCAGGAGTCACAGTCGCAGGAGGCTCAGGTGCAGGAAGTGCTTATGCCAAAGGAGGCCCTGGTGCAGGAGGTGCTTAAGCCACAGGAGGCCCCGGCAATGGAGGTGCTTAAGCCACAGGAGGCCATAGCACAGGTGGTGCTTAAGCCACAGGAGTCCCCGGCGCAGGAAGTGCTTAAGCCACAGGAGGCCCCGGCGCAGGAGGTGCTTAACGCAAAGGAGGCACCGGTGCAGGAGGTGCTTAAGCCACAGGAGGCCCAGGCGCAGGAGGTGCTTAAGCCGCAGGAGGCCCCGGTGAAGGAGGTTCTTAAGCCACTGGAGGCCCCGGTGCAGGAAATGCTTAATCCACCAGAGGCCCCGGCGCAGAAGGTGCTTAAACCACAGGAGGCCCCGGCGCAGGAGGTGCTAAAGCCACAGGAGGCCCCGGCGCAGGAAGTGCTTAAGCCACAGGAGGCCCCGGCACAGGAGGTTCTTAAGCCACTGGAGGCCCCGGTGCAGGAGGTTCTTAAGCCCCAGGAGGCCCCGGCGCAGGAGGTGCAAAAGGCAAAGAAGTCCCCAGCACAGGAGGCCCCGCTGCAGGAAGTGCTAAATATGCAGGAGGCCCAGGCACCGCAGGCCCAGGCACCGGAGGCCCAGGCAAATTTCCCAAATGCCCAGCAGCAGGTGGCAAAGACACAAGACGTGCAAACCCAGGAGCCACAGAAGCAGCCAGCAAGGAGAGGACGACCCCCGAAATTAATTAAACAAGCCAGTACGTTAAAAACTCCTGCATGTTTCATTTATTCAAATGCAATTATTTTTGCTGTTTCTTACACCATTACCATTGTATTAATCTAAGCGGAACCTGTTCTGTGCCCTTCTTTCAGGTAGTACATCAAAGTCAGATGGACAAGAAGAGGACAAATCCGATGTGTCAGAAGTGGTAAGTAGATTTTTGGCCCAACAAGTAATTTTGCTCTTTTGGACTCTTTTTCTGTTATCCCACACATGAGCCAAAAATACAATTTAAATTAAATTTTGTATTTAGGATGAACGTCTAGAAGGCCGAGTGACCCGTAAAGGACGACGTTCCAGTCAGAGAGCTTCAGCCAAGGAAACTGGTAAACTAATTTTTTAAAATACAGTTTTACACTTGCAAGTGTAATGTCAGTAATATCAGGTAATCAGATCATGAGTTTAAAACTCAGGTCCACCCAGTTGTCACTCCTTGGCCCTTGAGCGAGGCCCTTAACCCTCAGTTGCTCAATTATAAGTCGCTCTGGATAAAGGCATCTGCCAAATGCTCTAAATGTAAATGTATCAGAGTATCAGACAGCTTAATAGACAGACCAACCGTCAAGAATAATTTATTGAGGTTTTCTATGCTCAGGTCTTCTGCATCTTCGCAGCACTTGTCCATGTTTTTCTACATGACCCATGAATCTGGAAAATTGCTCATGATCTAAATGAACTGAATGTTACCATTGTTTCCTAGCATCAAAGCCTGAAGAAACAGAGGCAACGGGGGAGGAAGTAGAGCAAAAAGAGGTAACGTCTTAAACATATGCCCTTTTTAAAGAGGTGAGCTAAGTTTGAGATTTGTTCATGTTGTGCTTGTGTGCAGATGCGCCGAGGAAGGCGTTCCGGAGTTCAGGCGGCTGCTGCAGGTCAGTGAGTTTACACCTCCCTGGTGCATCGGTCTTGATGATAAACCAAAGTAGATGATATACCTTTCTCAGCATATTCTATGGCATCGGTTTCACCACACAAACCCTACTAAAAGTGTACTGAGTATTTATTTTGTTGCATAGCTAGGTATTGATCCCCTTTGTTGGATCTTATTAAAGCCCCCAGAGTAAAAAAGGGTGATAATTTGTAAATAAAATGTTTTTATTAAAGCAGGTAAACCGGCAATGAGGAGAAAGAGGTCTGACCAAGCTGAGGATCCAGAGAAAGAGGGAAAAGTGAGTGAAATGCTTTGTTTCTTTCTTTTATTAAAAAAAAAAAGAGATAGTAAGATACTACCATGCCTTTCTGCTCGAAGGAACTTGCAGCTGAGGAGAAGGATGAGGAGCCTGTGAAGAGAGCACGACAAGATAGTGGTAATCTCACACACACACCTTCTAATGTGATTGTGAAAAGGTGTTTGTGTATCATTGTCTTACTTTGTTCAAATCTCTCCATCAGAGAGTGTGACTGAGGAAGAAGAGGAAGGCAAAGAGGAGAAAAAAGAGGAGGACAGAGACACAGAGAGCTCTAAAGAGAAGGCTGTGAGTTGATTACGCATAGACTCTTGTCTCCTCCCTCACACACCCAATTCGCAGACCATCGCATTCACATGATGCGAGTCGGTGGCTAGTTCATGGCCCCTTAACGGACCCCCGGGTTTGCTTTGTTTTGTCGTAGGAGGAAGAGGAACCGGCGAAAAAGACTCCACGCCGAGGCAGATCCTCAAAGAGCACTTGTAACGCGGAGGATTCAGGTGCGACAGGACCGAGAGTCGGTTCAAGGTTGCGTTACCGCGTTTGATTCTCGATAGTGACACTATTTGTTTGATCACTTGGCTGCCTTAGAGAGGAGAGAAGCCGAGACGGAGACGGGGGAAGAGGACGAGAAACAGGAGGAGGAGGAAACCAAAAAGAGAGCCACAACACGTTCTGCGTCTCGGCTAGAGGCTGAGAAGTATTTCAGCGCCTTTTATTTGATACATTTGAACAAACCTCACATTTTTAATAGCTTTAAAATGTGCAATTCATTTGGGCGACTTGAGTTTTGAACATGGGAATTTCTTTTTGTGCAGAAATAAGCCGAATAAGCCGTCAACCAGAGCGGTGAGCAAACTGAGCGGGAAAGAAGAGAGCTCTCCAAACACACGGTACGTCTCTGTAATAATTTTAGTCGTCCTTGGATGCTTGTAGATTTCGAAAGCTAAAATCTGAAGACATTTTGTGGGCATGTGTGTAGGATTGTGTGTGAGCTGCTGTGGGTATAATTGTGTGGGGCATTGGATTGGTTAAGCACAGAGGGACATTTTGAACTGAAATATTTGCTCATGTCTGTCTCTCTTTATCTCTCTCTCTGTTTTTCTCTTTCTATCTCAGTTCCTCTCGTTCCCAAGGTGCTGCTGCAGTAAAGGGTCGTAAGAGCGAATCGAGCTCTCCAACACCTCGGACCCGTGCCGGCTTAAAAGCTGAGGAACCACCTTCAAAGAGAGCCAAGCGATGATGTCATTGTGTGTGTATTATGTATGTTTGTATGTATGTAGCCCAGTCACCGTAATGACATCACCATTTAACGCGATCTCTCCCAGCCGGAGACGCGTTTTTAACCTCAGTGACGCTCTCTCCGGCTCGGAATTGCGAGCGAGCAATCCGTCATGAGGAGTTCTGAAATGTTTGCCATCATGGTTGTGTTTTTTTGTTTTTGTGTGTACAGTGTGTTTAAAAATATTTCAATTATAAAATCCGCTTTCCACATACTCAATACAATCCCACAGCGTTCCAAAATCCCAGGACTAGAAGAACCAGCCATGTTTTCCTTACGGCATGCAGTGTATGGAATTACGACGCTCTAATCGAAAGTGCATTTTGTAACGTAAATCTGCGTTCTGGATCGAGGAGGCCAAAGAAAAATAAACACGATTTATTTTATTGATTAGGGACCGTCAAAAGTGCATGTTCTAGCACTTTCTCTACAATGCACTGTGCAGTATATTTCAGCAACAATCACCCTGTGCTTCCAATCATTTTCGAAATAGTGTAGATAGGAATGGGTTTGGTTCTATTTCCCGACCGGTATTCGTTATATATCCAGTATAATATTCGGAATCTTGGCAAGGTATATAATGGTCTGGTTGTCCTGCAAACCTTAGAAAGCCCTTGTTAAACTCTCATGATCATAAAGTTCGACCCACTCTTCATTCAATACTTTACTATATACAGTCGTAGGAGAAATAAGGTTCTCGAATTCCCCCCTCCATAAGAGTTATGCAAAAATATTTGCTCATTCCACATGATGGAAATGTTGTTTTTTGTTGTCGTTTTATCGTGTCGTTTTATCTGCTGAGCCTATTAGCGTGTTCAGTTGCATGCGTGCTGATCCTGTTGGCGTGTTCAACATCAAAACACTCATTCTGTGAATGTAAATATCTGAGAGATTTCTTTTATACACTAGCTTTTATTATAAAGGCCACCGGGACCATGAATGTGCACTGTGTCTTCTTTTCATTTCTGCTTCCCCGTGTTTCCTGATGGTCTAGAACTCTTGTGATCTGCTTGTCAACGTCGTTCTGGAGTCGAGTTTTCGGAAGTCTCTGATTCTATAGTCTGCTTTTTAAAGTTTTGGAATTCTTAAGCTAAAGCTTTTAGCAAGACGAAGTAAAAGAAGTTTCCCATCCCTTTGAAATACTACACCTTTCTCGTTCCAGCGAGTGTCGGCAGGGGGCAGCATTGACCAATAATATAGAGTCAGTCCTGGCAATGTACTATGGGGTAATGGGATCTTATGGGATAATGAAAACAGTTATTACTTAGGAATTGTTTCTGTTTGTTCTTCTCTCAATAGAGTTCGTGGTCATTCTTGAATATTCTGGAGTAAGTGGTTTTTTTAAATAGCCTGGAACCTCTAAGCACCATTAGGTAGGAATTATATATACTATATGATCAAAAACAGAGCATAGATGATCATTTTTGCAGCAAAGCCATAAGTTATCTAAGTTTTAATTCAGTTGAACTAAATCAGCCAATGCGAGGGTCATAACGAGTGCAATCTATGTAGACATGGTCGACCAAGTTCTAACCTTCCACTTTGCTCCAATTGCATTATTAGTATGTGCCCTAATAAACCCCCATTCAACTGTATTTAATGATCAAGAATAAGGGTGTCTGCCAAATGCCTGATCATAAGTCTTTTGTGGAATGACCACAAATCCTCACAGCCCTACTTCAAAATCTGGAGACTCGTAGAACAGCAAAGATGAAACCAGCTCTGTGGTCATTTCAATGGTTTTGGAATGGGCACATGGTGGTATGATGGGCAGGTGTCCATACCTCTTAGCCTAGGGATCCCCAAACTTTTTCGGTCCCAGTCCCCCAATAAAGAAAGGAAAAATGTATGTGTCATTTTTTCCTTTTCTTTAATGGTGGACTGGGACGGTCTGTAACATAAATTATTATTATTATTAAAATTATATTTTAAATGATTTATGCACCATATAAATGATGTATAGCCTTTTAAAAGCGCATTATTACTTTTATAATTATATTTTGTCATATTTATTAATATCGAAATAAAAACATATACTTACTTTTGCATATGCATAAGGTTGGTGGGTGGATCTTACCAATAATTAGCTATTTTAATAATAACGGATTTTAGATTGTTCCTGCTGATAACCGATTGATCAATGAATAGTTTTTAAAATGGATAGAAAAATAAAAAACGATGTAAAATAGTACTGAACTTTATTACAAAGATATTTAAAAAAACAGTTCTGAATGATAAAGGTAATAAAAATATATTTCTTAATAAATATAATTATATAATGAATAAATTATAAATAATAAATTCACACCTACAACCTGGAAAAACTATCGGTATGGATTTTTGCCGATGCACAATAGTTCCACAATCAACTATTCGTGCCACGTCCTTATTAGTAACTAAAATAAAATTTAGTTTGAAAGGAAAACATTCTCATTAAATACAGATATGATATGAGTATATTGTAATGAGTAAAAATATTTTTTAAATATGCCCTTCTTACGCCCTAGATAGGACCCTTCTCTCATCCATATAGTGTTGACCACTGTCAACAAAAAAAAGGGTCTTTTTCTAATATTCAACTCTCTGGTTTTGGCAGATAGATCCATGAAGTTCTCAAGGTTTTTGCCTTGCTTGGCACCAACCATCGTGGCAGGTTCTAAAACCACAGCGATTCGGATGTTTGAATGTAAACATTAGCTGAAGATCTAAACCTGGCTCTGGATGATGCTTCTGGCTACTGCTGCCACATGGTAAGTTAATTGGATAATAAAACTTAATACCGCCCCGAGTGGTCTAAAATTGGAACTGCAGCAAGCATTAATAGAGGATCCTATAAACTGCTCTATAAACATTTTTATTGGAGAAAAAGTCAAAGGTGTAAAGCCAGGGTGCAGTTTCTCACCAAATTGGGCTAGTGTTAATCAATCAATAAATCAATCAATCTAACCTAATACATTTCTGCAAAACAAAAACAACATGTAAACAACCATATAACTTTGATATACATTTCTGGTTATATGTTGTAAAGATTGCTCAAGAGAAAGCAGAATGAATGGGTGGATAAAGAAATGCGTGTTTACCACAGTGACCTTGTTCCCTAAGCAAAAAAGGAAATTTCTACTACTTTCTACCAAACTACTATGTGATGTGTCAGAAATATTCTGGATCTCCATCACTAATTTTGTATTGCTTTTGCATTTGCATTTTCAGTAGACAGCATTTATTAATGCATGCTATATATGAGAAACATACTGTATATATCAAATATATATAGCCAGGGACCCCTTTATATGGAGTTATTTATTTATTTATGTATTGTTATTAAACTTTCTACCTATAGAGCACATGAGGTGTGGGTCGACTTTGGTGCTTGGAGTCTTATACTGTTTTTCCTTTGGAGGATTTTGCTTTGGAGCATTTCTCAAATTTCAACAGAGGAAGTGGATTTTCTACAAACAGCACAATACATTGGATTTCTTGCAAAAAGCCTGTACTTTTCTCAAAATCCTCAGTTCATCTCTTAAAAGTAAGTCTTTGTGTCAATGAACATTTTATTTCCATCACAAAGTCTTTTTGTCATTGTTTACAAACAAGATCATCCAAAAGTTTAGGCATGTTGTCAGTATAATGCTGCACAGTTTTAGTATTTCTTGATATAAAATATAGTTGATTATATAATTTGAATTCTTTCTGTTTGGCATCTATGAATTTCAGCAGCACAAATTCATTTATTTTATTGCATATTTGATTTTTATTGATTGCAGGAGACCAGACAGGATTCACACTTTTGTACTGTACATGTGTTTATTTGTTTCTTAGTAGTTTTTTTTTTTTTTTGGAAAAAAAATGCTGATGCTGTAAACTCGTCTTTATTAGTGACCTTCAGATTCATGTGCACAATTCATCAATTCAACACATTTACAAAAAAAAAAAAGTTTAATAGAAATTTCAGACTACAGATGTTGACAACTGGTTTAATCATTTTGCATTCAATGACGTATACAATAAACTGATGCTAAGATGTTTTGGGGGTTAAACCCCATTCAGGGGAAACCAGTATAATATATTTTAATCAACTGATAATGTAGGAAACATTAATTGAATTTACAAAAGCATTCGCAATTTAATCAAAGCAACAAGAAATGTTCTTATGATGAGCACAAATGACTAAATGATGTGTAGGTTGAACAAGTAGTTTTGAGAATTTCATTATTTATCTGAGAAACGCTCCAAAACAACTGAGAAAAACTGTAACAATAAACAATTTCTTTATGGAAATGTGATCACCATCATATAGCAAACATTATGGGATTCCCGAACCTCACCAAAAGAACCAGTGCACATATTAGGACCTTAAAACGTTGTGCAACACACACACACACACACACACACACACACACACCACTATTCTTTCCCTAGCTAGAGTACACTGACGCGCGCGCTGAAATGCGCACTGCGAGCAGACTGGATGGAGTTTGCAACCAAAACACGCGCACCACTTTTCTGTTTCTCCCTCACACACACACACACACACACACACTCATACACACAATCGCTTATTTCTTTGTGCTTTGATAAAAATCTCACGCCTCGTTTCTGTCTAAAATGACGGATCGGTTATGCAAACGAGACAGAGATCGCAGTCTGCAGCGCGGTGCAGTTATTTATCACTTTGCGCGAGCCAAATGCGCACATGATGATAGGAATCCGCAGGATTGAGCGTGTGGCTGCGTTTTGGCTGCACCCCATGAAAGGAAAAGCTTATTTTTATTGCGTAAAAACCTGCAGTTTCTGTGCTGCGGAAGGCTGTTTTAACATATATGGGGGCTCACATTCGGTATGAAAGACCCGTTAGATAAAAACCGAAATGGACTGGTACAAATGACGCATGATGGTGGGGGGAAAAAAGAAAGGTTTCATCCTCGGTATGAAGGGATGAAACAAGAAGTCGTTCAATTCATTCCCTTTTTTAGCTTCCAGACTTTTTTTGCCCTGTTCTGTTTCATTCACTATTGGCTTTTAGTCTTCTACTAATACTAATAATAATAATAACAATAACAAATAAATAGCGCCAATAACTATCATAATAATGATTATTAACTACTACTAATATTATAATAATAATAATAATTATTATTATTATATTATAATTTTTTTATTATAATTTTTTTTATTTGTATTACAGGATTTACTACTACTACTACTACTAATAATAATAATAATAATCATAACCATAATAACAACAATAATAAAAACGATAATAATTACAAAAATAATAATACTAGTTATTGTTATTATTAATATAATTATTATTATTGTTAATAATAATAAGACTAGTAGTATGTGATCACCATCGTCCCCTTTTGGTTGTTTTTATTATCATTTTATTATAATGATGCATAATAAATAATGTATAATTGTTCGAATTTATTACAATACATTTTTAATTTTTTTTATTTTATTATTTAGTAAATTTTAGCAAAGCAGTTCCTTCATTTTAAAACGTGATAAAAAAAAATGTATTCCCATTTCCCCCTGTGTGTGTGTGTGTGTGTGTGTGTGTGTGTGTGTGTGTGTGTGTGTGTGTGTGTGTGTGTGTGTAGCACTGCAGTGTTTCAGTAAATCTGTGATCGCAGAGGAATCAAACATATAATCATTTTTTTTTAGTGATCGCCTTATTTATTGGTTTATTTTTTGTTGATTTGTTTTTGTGTTTTTATTATTATTATTATTATTATTATTATTATTTATCTTTCTTTATTCATTCTTTCTTTTCTTTTCTTTTTGGTATCTATCTACAGAACATAACTCTAATAAAGGCTCATAATATATATATTATGGCTTTATATATAAAACACGCTCGAACGCGTGTGTGTGCGTGCGTGTGTGTGTGTGTGTGTGTGTGTGTGTGCGCGTGCGTGCGTGCGCGTGCTCTAGTGTGTCCACAAGGTGGAGAGAAAGACACACTACTTGCTTTATTATTACACCATCTTCTTTATTTAGTGTAATTATTTTAAAGGTATTAATTCGGATCATTTAGATCAACAACGAGACAAAATGATTATAAATAATATAATATATATATATATATATATATATATATATATATATATATATATATATATATATATATATATATTATTATTATTATTATTATTATTTCTCCAAGTTAGTAAGTGTACACTGCCCATGTGACGCCAATTTCTGATTTTTTTTTAATGTATGTAGTTATTTCTTTATTTATATTTATTTTCTTCACATTTTGTGAATTTTGCTATAAAGAATTTTACACAATCCGTGGGAAAAAAAAAATTATTATCTTTTTTTATTCCGAAAACAATAATCGTGATCTGTTTTTTTCCCCACGATGGAAAACTCAAGTTTCCGAGCAAAGAGCCAACCATTCGAGTGTTCCCTCAAAACCTTCTACATCCTCTGGAAGAAACACCAGTAATGTGCCGGAATATGACGCCATAAACTGGTGGAAAAAACCATTGTGTGAGACTTGAAGACGACTTGAATGCATATGCAAAATGATGGAACAGTGTTTATGTGCTGGTTGATTTTATAGTTTCTTCCCAATGAAACATCACATCATCTTTTACCTCACGATTATTTCACGATTTCTATATAATATATATAATATATACACATATCAGCATATATGATCTATTATATCTTCTGCAATTTAATTCCCTTTCAACATAAACAATACAAACCAGGTCATTAACCATAGACACATCAGGATGTCCTACAAACTACATTAAATAATCTGATGTTCCAGGTCTAAATTGTGCAATTTATATGAGATTTATTGGAGTATAATCGTCAAGAGAATATTCATCGTTATGAAAAATAATATTTAACATCATTATAAATACTTAAAGGTCTAAATAGATTTGAACAAACAATAAAAATTAATAATTTATGTACATTTTTTAAATTATTGTTACTAAAACTACTGCTGTTACTATAATAATAATAATAATAATAATAATGATTATTATTAGACAGTAAGGATGTTTATTTGACATTTTAAAAATAAGCATATGTTGCTTTTTCTATATTATT
The DNA here is from genome assembly GCF_014805685.1 of Silurus meridionalis. NCBI lineage: Eukaryota > Metazoa > Chordata > Actinopteri > Siluriformes > Siluridae > Silurus > Silurus meridionalis. The sequence goes on along the minus strand of NC_060897.1, from coordinate 19,345,191 downwards.
ATTATATAGCTTTAGAAATGGACCAGGGGATTTATAATGTGATTGTTTTGGTCTATATATTTATTATTTCATATATTCTAGGACTGTGTGGTTATTAGACTTTTTCGTGAGGTCGATCTGATGAGGATTTTCCCACCTGGACGGCTTTATTGCGTCATAATGTGTGACGTGACAATTGTGTGACGTTATAGGTTTGTATCAAAAGTGCACACTTTTATTCCTATTATTATTCTTAATGGTTTTTTATTATTTGGGTGTCATCATCATCATCATCATCATCATCTTGTCCTTCAGGTTACTTTTTAATTGCAGATTTATCCAAAACAATATTTTACACATGTATGTAAAATTTTTTTTTTTGGGGCTTGGTGCGAATTCCTACTGCACTATTGCGTCATAGCGTGTTATAAATACACCAACAATGCGCAATGAGGAAAGGCAGCGATGAGGCAGTTATATTACTGTTATATTCCAATAAAACAAATGTGATAAAATGTGAAATTATATGTAAATATATATATTTTCTTCTTTTTGTTTATTTGCATGTCATTAACTTTTATATTTTAGGTCAATTATTTCACATATAAGTGTAAAATGCTGTGCCTTTATATTATTTTGTTGTATTTACTCAACAACCACTGCAGATTGTTTTCACTGCCAATAATCTTTATTATTATTACATTTATATCACCACGTGCACAGTTACTACTAATTGCATTTCTGCTCTATCTATCATAGCACCCAAATAATCCAATTGTTTACACATTTCAGCATCTCTTTGGGGTTGCTATATATGGAAATCTGGCTTCAGTCTCTCTGATACACACGATGCAGACTAAAAATAACATGTTGAAATGTTGTGTATTTTACATGCATTGCGCTGAAATGTACCCGTGCTGTGTGCGCGAGCTCCAAATCTTTCGCGTTGGATTATGCAAATAAGCGCGTGGCAAATGTTCATTTTTTTCCCCCATCCGGGTACCGGATCACGTACTACTCCGCCATACTTCTGTTCAGTGCTCAGAGTGTGCGTGGATTGTTTTAGGGCGTTTGGATCATGAATCTCGAGGACCAATCATTCCCGTGGTTCACGGCCTCCTTGTCCAATCGGGAGACACGTTTTTTTTTTTCTATGGTGTGACGTCATTCACAGGTGAAAGTCGGGACGGTTATGGCTGGATCTGTGTTCTCTCTCTCTCTCTCTCTCTCTCTCTCTCTGTAAGTGTGTGTGCGCGTGTGTGTGCGTTAGTGTGTGTGAGTGGGTTGTACGTGTGCGTGCGCCGTGTCTCTCTCTCGGACGCAGGAGCGCGCGGCAGCGACGTGGACCGCAATGAAAGTCGCCGAGCGTGGATTTCAGGAGTAGACGGGCGCGTGACGAGCGGATAAGCGCGCGCGCGCACCCGATACGAGTCCGTTCCATTACTTTTTTCTATTCGAGCGCGAGCGCCTTGATGTAGGCTTTGTTGTTGTTTTTTTTTGTTTTTTGTTTGTTTATATTTTTTATTTCTTTTAAAATATTTGCTATTGTTTGGTTTGGTTAGGAGTTGTTGCTTTTTGAGGCGCGCGATGGCCGCGCGCAGCAGCTCCTTGATGCCTTTCTCGATTCAGGCCATTTTGAACCGAAAAGAGGAGGACGAAGTGGAAGAAGAAGAGGAAGAAGAAGAAGGAAGAAGAAGGCGCCGTCTGAAAGAGCTGGACATGTGTTTTTCGAAAAGCGCGTGCTGGAAAATCTTTAGAGGAGCGCACGAGACGGTGGAGGAGGAGGAGGAGGAGGAAGACAGGGACAGAGACAGGGGACAGAGAGAGAGAGAAAGAGCGAGCCATCCCAAGATCTACGACTCAGACTCGGGGCTCAGCGAGGAGGACCACCAGCACGAGCCGCAGCAGCTCGACGACGAACGCGTACAGCGGGGCGGATGTGATGCGCGCGCCCTGGACGAGAGCGTGCAATCCGAGACGGACCGGGAGTCCACGGCGGCGGAGCACGCGCGCGAGCTGAGCGACTGCGAGCTATTAGCCAGCGTGTCCGGTAAGAGCCTTCACGCACGAGGACGCGTTTTTTCAAAATTATTATTACTTTCTCCTGTTTTTTCCACATTGCGCGAGACGCCTATTATTATTTATTTTAATAAATTCAACACATTTTGTTGATCTACAAATCTGGAGCAGATCTTCACAAGTATTTCCCAACTCAAATAGCTCAAAACTTTTCTTGCATTTCAAAGTCTGTGCAAAATGTGGGACTTTTCTTTCTTTCTTTCTTTCTTTCTTTTGCAAATGTGCGCGCATATATTTATTTCTAATTTGCAAAATTATTATGGCAGCAACTATGCAACAAAAAAAAAAAAAACAGTATGAAGACAATTTATATATAATCAATCTTGCTTTTAGAAATGCAGTTCCTGAGTGTTTAAAAATAAAAATAAAAATAGAATTATTTTATAAAAGCACTTGTGTTCAAGAAAGCAGCATTTACAGCAAACTATATATAATGTTTATATATATTATATTATATTTTGAATTATATTTTAGAATTTTTAAGGGGCTCATAACGAAACCTTTTAAAGTGGTTGGAGGAACTTGTTTTCTGATTTCACACTAAATGATTGCATGCTTGTGATCATGCTTGAAGGAACGCGCGTGGGTATACAGTGTGCACGTGGGGGCGGATGATTGCAATTATTCATGCAATTATTCATGCAATTATTCATGCAGTAATTAATAAACTTCTTTGACGCATTGTTAATTCGTGTTTCTTCCTCTCCTGCTTTTGGTGCAGACTGTAATCACGCGGAGGAGAAGGTCTCGGAGCAGCCCGGCGGCAAGCAGCGTAAGAAACGCTCGCGCGCGGCCTTTTCGCACGCGCAGGTGTTCGAGCTCGAGCGCCGCTTCAGCCACCAGCGCTACCTGAGCGGGCCGGAGCGCGCGGACCTCGCGGCGTCTCTTAAGCTGACCGAGACGCAGGTGAAGATCTGGTTCCAGAACCGGCGCTACAAGACCAAGAGGCGCCAGATGGCCGCGAGCAGCGCCGCGTCCGCCGCCGCCGCCGCCGACCTGCTCCTACCCGCCGCCAAGCGCGTCGCCGTGAAAGTGCTCGTGCGCGACGACCGGCGGCAGTACTCCCCCGGCGAGCTGCTGCTGCTGCGGCCCCCGCCGCTCCTCGCGCTCCATCCACCCTCCTCATCTTCCTCTTCTTCATCCTCATCTTCATCCCCACCTTCATCATACTGTTACTACTATCACCCGCACGCGTACTGCGCGCCCGCCTGGACCCTGTCCGCGTGCGCAGGCAACCAGTGACAAAGGCGCGCGCAGGAAAAGGGGGGAAAAAAACAGTGTGTTTTGTTTGTATGTTTTGTTTTGTTTTTGTTTGTTTGTTTGGATTTTAAAGTTTCCAACCAAAGGGCGGAGAGAAGAATCAGACACTGCGTTTCAAGCTGAAACCCCGAAAGACTAATGGCATCACTTTATTATATTATCAATGTGATACTTTTTGGTATTATTTTTATTTGTATTATTATTATAATTGTTTTATTTTTTTTTTCTGTATGTATATGGGAAGATTTCCGTTCTTTTTTCTTTTCCGTTTAAAGCGTACTGGAGAGCAGAAACTCGTTAATGGCACAAATACACACACACACACACACACACACACACACACACACACACACACACACACAAAGCGAGATATGTAGGTGAAAACGGTAAGCACTTCTGGTTTATGATCTAATACGTGCGCAAACAAAACACCGTGTGTGTGTGTGTGTGTGTGTGTGTGTGTGTGTGTGTGTGTGTGTGTGTGTGTGTGTTGTTACAGTTGCAGACTTTAGTATTAGTGTAAAAACAAAAAGTTGCAACATAAAAAAGCGAACGTTACGTGCGCTGTGTGTGTGTGTGTGTGTGTGTGTGTGTGTGTGTGTGTGTGTGTGTGTGCGTGCGTGTGTACGAAGAGAGTGTTTTGTACACTTTGTCAATGATCAGAAAAGTTTATTAAAGGCGTTTAAGTGACAGATAAGTTGATTGGTGTCTGTCGTCCCATTTGTGTTCAAGTGCACTGAAGTGAAGAGAAATCAAAACATTTACATTTGCATAATTACAATAATATTAACAATAGTAATAATAACAACAACAAAACAGCAACAACAATAATAATGATAATTCTAATTATTATAATAATTATGATTACAATTTTTTGTGGACTTTAGGGGTTATTAAATTCCAATAAAATAATAATAATGATCATAATATACAGCCAAATATATATCATTTTTAAAATAAATATTTGTATTTGCGAATTGCTTCTCAGAGCCAGATGTGTTTTATATTGTATATATATATATATGTTATAACTATCAACATTTAAACGTTTCAGCGCGCGCGCGCGTGTGTGTGTGTGTGTGTGTGTGTGTGTGTGTGTTTGTATGAGGTTCACGTACACTCCATCACAGGGCTCCTGCGTTATTATTGTATGTTTTATGTCCTGCACACTGGTGTGAGAGCGCTGTTAAGGTGATTTAAAGTCCCTGTCCTGCTTTGCTCGGTGATTTAATGCGGCCCTGCGCGCGCCGATCTGCTCCAGGAGTCTGCTTCAAAATCGGAATATAAATCCCACCACCAACACCATCACCATCACCACCACCAACACCAACACCACCAACACAATCACCAACACCACCACCAACACCACCAACACCACCAACACCATTACCAACACCACCAGCACCATTACCAGCACCATTAACACCATCAACACCACAATTTCATTAAGCCTATAGATTTATGATCTTTGCAATTAAACCAAAAAGTTTTTTTTCCACTTCAATGCTTTTAATTTTGATTGGATTGTTTTAATGCGCGGTTCTTATATTATATTATATTATATTATATTATATTATATTATATTATATTATATTATATTATATTATATTATCTATCTATCGTCTAATTGGATATTTGGGTATGTAGGTATATATTATATTTATTGGGTATTAATAATTGTGACATTATGCGTGGTGTTTGAGCAGAATGAGGATTTATGTGGATATAATAATGACAGAGAGAGAATTGTGCTGTGTGCTCCTTTATAGATAGATAGATAGATAGATAGATAGATAGATAGATAGATAGATAGATAGATAGATAGATAGATAGATAGATAGATAGATAGATAGATAGATAGATAGATAGATATACAGACAGACAGATAGACTGTTGATTAAAAATAAACACACAATTTGTGTATAATTGACGTATTGTTAAGTAAACGTTTAGATATTGATCCCCCCTAAAAAAAGAGATTTATTTATTGACTATTTTGAACGATCTGAATGTGTCTGTCTCGTCAGGTTGCATAAAGAAATAATCAACAAAATAGCAGACGTCACTTCTCTGTGGACTTTGGACTACACTGTGGTTGTTGTTTTTGTTTTGTTTTTGGCGGATCGACTGTTACAGAATGACGTCATCCGACGTGTCGTCACGCCAGGAATGAGCGAGCCGAGTCTTTCCAAGATTCAATTTCATTTGCTAGATTTTGTCCAGTGCTACTTTATGCCCTTTATTTTTTTATAATGAACACGATTGTTCGTTCTGCTTTAAATAGCAGCTCATTTTACCAAATGGAGTCTTAAAGGTATAATCTGTTTTTTGTATTTAGCACCTGGAAGCCTGGACATATACAGTGAAATCATTTCAGATGCATAAATGGATTGTAAAATGACAATGTTTTAGAGTCAAACGTTACAAAGTGTGAGCAGACCTACATAGTCTACTAACCATACCCAAGATCTACCATTGAGACAGAGATTTGAGGGTATGACCCAAACGACCAGAAGTATCACAGCCTTTCATTATGGCATATAAAAAGACGAACACATCACTTGAGCTCCTCAGATATAGTTACGGATCAGTAAATTCATCTCTACTAATTTGCATAGTAACTCAGGCTACAGGTTCGAGGATATTCCTGCTCTAAACGTTTACCACAAACACTCATACTATTAATAATCAGCATAGAGAAAACAACTCCTCGTATCATCTCAAGGGATTGTCCTACACCGCAGAGAACCGGCCTCCGACTGTGGCTTTAGTAATCGAGACCTTTTAGAAAACAATCGAAACAGCCAAAGGTAATAATCAACTGTAATAATAGCTATTATGCTGATTTCCACTCATGGCATCTCACGTCTGGAGGAATCTATGGATAGTGAATGGAAGGGTTCTGCACCAAACTTCAGCTTCCTTTATACACCACACTATAGGTGACCTCTAGACCTCTAGCAAATTTGGAGCACAATATCACTACACCCTTTCAGTCACGTTTTCATGAGTTCACTATAGAAAAGTATTTGGGACCTAAAAGCCCCATGATATGTGTTAAAAATGGCCTTTATATTCCACATAGACATTATATGATATATAGCTAACACACTGTTTTTATGTATTGGAGGCACTATTTCAGGTGTAAACGGTTCACTTCTAAACAGAATTGTTCATGGCCTATATGTCAGACACATCTGGGATACACCTGCCATGTGAATTAATGCCTCTGTTGTACATTAAAAGGGTTTAAATCTAAAAGTGTTAAGGGGTTCTAGACATATTCATTGCCCCCTGACAGTTTAATGTGCTGCACCTCAGCACTCCGGATACATTTAGTTCCAAATTTCTTTTCTTTAGGTGTCTGGTAGGAAATCATTTTAGGATTTAGGGCTGAACCCCATATATATTTATTTATGCACTATATGACATGGGGGGAAAAAAGATATATAATGTAGGGCACTATGTATTCTAGAGGAAGTCATTTGAAATTCAGTGGATCACTGTGTGTGTGTGGGTGTGTGTGCGCAAATTAGGTGTGTACTGTATATTGCATATATTCTATCTATTGCTATATTTCACGTGGAGGTGCAGTGAAGCCCCCTAATTTTATTTTCCATCCATCCCCTATAAATAAGTACCCGGATGGTTAAACATTCCGGGAAAACGCACAGAAATGACCGAGAGGGAAAAAAAACCCTCGAGTGAGGCCTAAAGCCTCTATTGAGTGTGTTTAATCGAGGTATTGAGAAAAGAGAGAGAGAGAGAGAGAGAGAGATAGAGAGAGAGAGAGAGAGAGAGTGTGTGTGTGTGTGTGTGTGTGTGTGAGAGAGAGAGAGAGAGAGAGAGAGAGAGAGACAGAGAGAGAGAGAGAGAGAGAGAGAGAGAGTGTGTGTGTGTGTGTGTGTGTGTGTGTGTGTGTGAAAAGAAAAGAGAGGGGAGAGAGAGAGAGAGAGAGAGTGTGTGTGTGTGTGTGTGTGTGTGTGTGTGTGTGTGTGTGTGTGCGCGAGTTCATTCGAGTCTGGAAATGATTCGCAGATGGAGCTTCAGTTTTTTTGCAATCCAAAATGATATTGACGTTGAGATCATGCGAGATCTTGCCGCGTGCACGCGCGCGCACACACACACACACACACACACACACACACACACACACAACTCATATTCAATTAGGCGGAATTATATTAAATGTGCAGTTCTTTATTGGCACGACAATGGTGCAGTTGTAGTGAACTCGTCTCGAGAGTGTGTGTGTGTGTGTGTGATAGTGTGTGAAAGTAAAGAGTAGCCCCCCTAATCCCCCCACCTCTCTCTGTCATACACACTTTATGTAGGCATTAGAAATAAACGCATGCACGTATAAGAACACGTGCGCATGTATATTGCATGTACATTTATCAGGTCATAATAATAATAATAATAATAATAATAATAATAATAATAATAATATTTGGCATAAGAAACGCAGCGGTCAGTTTCTCTTCAAGTTTTAGTTTTCTGTTCTGTGTGTATATGCGCAGAGATCGGACACGTCAAAAGCAATTTGCGCGTGCACGCTATTAGACGCGACCTGACGGCTGTAATGGCGCATAATCAGAACGATCAGTTCTGCGCGAGCCCGCTACAGTCCCGGATCGGGTTTCCCCTAATCTAACGTAATGGCGGCAAAATTGGCGGTGTCTCCGCGCGCTCGCGCTCTCTCTCTCTTTCTCTCTCTCTCTCTCTCTCTCTCTCTCTCTCTCTCTCTCTCTCCCCCCGCGCGCCTCCGCACCTGCGAGTCATTTTTGCTTTCACAATTATACAACACACGAGCCGTATTTTTATTATCAATATTATTTTATTTTATTTTATTTTTATTCAACAATGCAGGTAAAAGAGATCTCACAAATCTATCTATCTATCTATCTATCTATCTATCTATCTATCTATCTATCTATCTATCTATCTATCTATCTATCTATCTATCATCTATCTATCTATCTATCTATCTATCAAAAAAAACATATACAAATTGCTTGCTTATAATTATTGCCTTATTGATGCTAATTATTTTTTTGGGTTTTATTTTATTTTATTATTATTATGTTTTCCTGTTACTCGTATTGTTTTGTATTTTATAAATTTATAACATTTTATTTGTTAATAATAATAATAATAATACTTATTATTATTATTATTATTATTATTATTATTATTATTATAATGATTAGTGTTGTTGTTGTTGTTGTTATTATTAGTATTATTTATTGCGGGGCAGAGGGAATACAGCGCGCGCGGTTCCGTGACTTGTACCCTGGATATAACACGTGCACGCAAACACCTGCTTGATTTATTCCAGCTGTTCGCGCAGGTATACATCTGCATCACATTACACACCGCTCATTGACGGGATAATAATAATAATAATAATAATAATAATAATAATAATAATAATAATAATAATAAACACTATTGTCGTGTTGATTTGTTATTTGTCGATTATCCAGAATGTGTATTCCGAACTGAGCTGCAGACTACAGCAATTTGACTTTAATTCTGTAAGATGTCTTAAAATAATAATAATAATATTTTTTTTTACAATTTACTAATGCATACGATAATTAATAAATTGATAAGCAAATCAAATAAAACAAAATAAAAGAAATAAAATCCGACGTGTCTGTAACCAACTAGGCGTATTGACGGGTTACATGACTGCGTTTACTGTAATCATATATTTTTTATTTCTTTAAAAATATAAATTTTAAATAGATTTTAATAATAAACGCACAAAACATGAATGTAAAGCAGATCCGCAGGTGAAACTACAGTTAAATTATTCAATCGATATGATTCCGTTTATTTAATGTATTATATTTATTTCTCATGTTATTCATCCTTTTCGTTTATTTATTTGTTTTTATGACTCTAAACTTGTGTATTGTCCAGCACATATTATTATTATTATTATTATTATTATTATTATTATTATTATTATTATTATTATATGATGTTTAAACTCAGAAAGTTTCTTTATGTGATTGAAGCGTCCTGGTATGAGAAAGTTACAGTAACATACTCTGCTTCAGGCCTCATTTTTATAAACGTGTATGATATGTTTCAGGTCTGACATATGCGTCAGTTTCTGTCAGAACCAGATAAATCTAATCTAATCTAATTTAATCTAATCTAATCTAATCCAAACTAATCCAATGTTATACATTTTTACTCTATCATGTTGTTTTATATTAAACAGGTTTATGTGTTATATATCAACACACTGCAGATTTTTATGTTTTATATACATTTTACATTGCAAAATGTGATAGATAGATGATAGATAGATAGATAGATAGATAGATAGATAGATAGATAGATAGATAGATAGATAGATAGATAGATAGATAGATAGGCAGGTGTAACATGCTGACAGACAGACAGACAGACAGACAGACAGACAGACAGACAGACAGATGGTATTTGCTGTTAGACAAAATGACTAACAGACAGACAGATGTGACTTGATACAAACAGACAGACAGACAAACAGATGATACTTGTTCACAGACAGAGAAATGTGACTTGTTTACAGACAGACAGATAGACAAATAGACAGATGTGACTTGTTGACAGACAGACAGACTTGTTGACAGAATTGTCAACTTGTATTTAATTGTTTACAAGCAGACAGACAGACAGACAGACAGACAGACAGACAGACAGACAAAGGTGACTTATTTACAGACAGACAGACAGACAGACAGATGTAACTTGCTTACACAGACAGACAGACAGACACACCGACTGACAGATGTGACTTGTTTGAAAACAGACAGACTGATAGACAGATAGACAGACAGACAAAGGTGACTTTTTTTTACAGACAGAAAGACAGACAGATGTAATTTGCTTTGTTTGACATACAGACAGAAATTAGTTTAGCTTACAGACAGACAGACAGACAGACAGACAGACAGACAGACAGACAGACATAATTTGTTGACATACAGACAGAAATTAGTTTAGCTTACAGACAGACAGACAGACAGACAGACAGACAGACAGACAGACAGACAGATAGATAGATAGATAGATAGATAGATAGATAGATAGATAGATAGATAGATGTGACTTGTTTAAAAAACAGACAGACAGACAGACAGACAGATGTAACTTGCTGACAGACAGACAGGTGTGACTTGTTTACAGACAGATAGACAGAAAGACAGACAGACAAAGGAGAGAGAGAGAGAGAGAGAGAGAGAGAGAGAGAGAGAGAGAGAGAGAGAGAGAGAGAGAATAATGACTAAGAAGAGACAGTATGTTTAATGTTAATGCGGTTTTTGTTTTTCGCTAGATTGGATTGTCATCTTCTTTCTGCACTCCATTAATAATAAACTGATATATAACTTTGGTCCTACATCTCTACAGAACTGAACCGCTGGAACTGGAGCTGCTCGAAAGCGCACGCGCGCGCACTCAACCCACACACTCCCTCTTTAAAGGCTCCGCCAGGAACATTGGTTTCCACAGTAACGAGGGAGCGTCATGACGGACGAATCCATTTTTTCTTCCGTGGGTAGGAAAGAAAACGAAAGGGCATAGAACGCATCGGGGTGTGTTTGAAAACTACCCGTTGGTTATGTCAATTAATATATTGTTAAAATTGTGTATAACCTTTGGCATGGCATCGATATTGTCATTCTGTGTCTTAATGTTGTAATATTCTACAGCCAGTGGTTGGTTCCAGTCCGGATGTTTGAGTAAAGATGGCGGCGCGTTGCTTAGTACAAATAATGTGATTATAAACTGGATTTGGCAAAGGGATCTTACTGATTACATTGTTGCATCGCCTTGTGCTTAGTGTGTATACACACACACACACACACACACACACATACACACTCACACACTCAGGTAAATATGTCGGATTCGGAGGAGGAGAGTCAGGAGCGGCAGCTGAAGATGGTGTTGATCGGAGACGGAGCTTCGGGAAAGGTGATGAGGGATTTGCAGCAGCTTTGGGTGGCGTGCTAAATGCTAATGCAGCCGTAGCTAATCATATAAGTGTGCAGTTATGTGTATAATTTCATGTGCATGTGCAGATGCACAGTCTTTGCTTGGGATGGCATGCAAAATGCTGAAAAGATCCACGTGATCTACATGCTGCATAATGTCTCATAATGTCAACAGATGGATCCGAATAGGAAGCTGTATTATTATTATTATTATTATTATTATTATTATTATTATTATTATTATTATTAGCACTTTTCACAACGGACATTGTCTCAAAGTAGCTTTACAGAATTTAACAGTTAAGGTGAATGGTGTGTATTTATCCCTGATGAGCAGCCGTGGCAACTGTGGTAAGGAAAACCTCCCTTAGATGTTATGAGAAAGAAACCTTGAGAGGAACCAGACCCAAAAGGGGAACCCATCCTCATTTGGGTGACATCAAAACAATACAAACACTGGAGAGTGAGAACTAACATGAGCATATAAGATTATGAGTAATGATCTTTCTACAGTCTTATACAGTCAGTTGACATTATGGAACCAGGAGCTACTGAGCAACTCATAAAATAGTTCAACATTTGCGATCATCACAGATCCAACACAAGCTTCTCCATGCCAGAGCCTTTAAAGAGGTCCAATGTCCAAACTACACATGATGTGGGATCCAATTGGCACTGGTATGTCTCTAGATGGTTCGGGATGTTTGCGAGTTCGGCATCTACTTCTTTAAAGGTCCACAATCTTAATGAGGTGGGATGTGACTGGAGCTGGAGCAACCTCAGGATGCCTCGGGATGGGGAGGGAAAGAGAAGCAGTGGAGAGGAATTAGCGTAGCTGCTGTTTATGATATTAACAAGCACAAGTTGATAATGTGCATGTGATCAGATGTTCTGGAGCACAATGTTATGATATGTGATGTGTGTTATGTGTAGAACTCGCTCAAAAGATAAAATTTTAATCTGCACTTAAACTGGGTGAGTGTGTCTGAGCCCTGAACACTGTCAAAAAAACTATTCCAGAGTTTAGGAGCTAAATATGAGAATGTTCTACCACCTTTAGTGGACTTTGCTATTTTAGGAACTACTAGAAGTCCGGAGTTTTAAGATCTCAAGGAGCGTATCGGATTGTAGCATGTTAGAAGACTGGAAAGATACATGGGAGTCAAACCATTTAGTGTTTTGTAGGTAAGTAGCAGTAGTTTGTAGTCGATTCTGAACTCAACAGGTAGCCAGTGTGGGGACGATAAGATTGGGGTTATAAGGTCATATTTTTTCAAACTTGTGAAAACTCTGGTTGCTGCATTCTGGACGAACTGTAGCTTGTTTATTAATGATGCAGGACAAACACCTAGTAATGCATTACAATAGTCTGGAGGTCATGGATGCATGGACGAGCTTCTCTGCATCAGATATAGACATGTTTTTTAGCTTAGCTATATTTTTGAGGTGAAGCTGTTTTTGTAATATGGTTGACATGATTTTTAAAAGACAAATTGCTGTCTAAAAAAATCTCCCAGGTTTTTTTCACTGTTAAACTAATATTTACAGTATATTTGTTTGGTCAGATTGTGACATCGTAATTATTTTGCGTAAAAATGTTTTGAAAAAGAAAAGTTTGGTTGGGAGATTTTATTAGAATAAAATATAATGGAAGAAAAAATAAGGCTATGGTCAGTAATTGGGCTTTGGAAAGTGTGGTGGTTAGTGTTTTTGCTCTTGGGAAAAATTCTGGTCAGTGATTGGTCTATGGAAACAATGGTGATCAGTGATTGGTCTACGGAAAGACTTTAGGTCAGTGGTTTTTTGTCTTTGGGTACACTGGTGGTCATTGATTTGTCTTTGTGTACAATGGTTGTCAGTGATTGGTCTACGGAAAGACTTCAGGTCAGTGGTTTTTTGTCTTTGGGTACACTGGTGGTCATTGATTTGTCTTTGTGTACAATGGTGATCAGTGATTGGTCTACGGAAAGACTTCAGGTCAGTGGTTTTTTGTCTTTGGGTACACTGGTGGTCATTGATTTGTCTTTGTGTACAATGGTTGTCAGTGATTGGTCTTTGGGAATAATGGTGGTCAGAGCTTGTTTTGTTGGGAGGAGTGATGATCTGTGATTGGTCTGTAGGATAAGTAGTAGTCAGTGATTGGTTTTTAGGACGATTGATGTTTTTTTTCTTGGGGAATGATGGGGATGATGATCAGTAATTGGTCTTTTTTTTGGCGGGGGGGGTTAATAATCAGTGGTTTGTTTTTGGGAAGAGTGGTGGTCAGGGATTGCTCTTTGGGAACAACTGTGAACAGAGATCAATCTTTGGGAACAATGGTGGTCAGTCATATGTCAATGTGAATAGTGGGTTTTGAAGATTGGTTTCATCGCCATACATTTTTGTTTACTCATGATGTTTCTCAGTGACAATATGGTGTACAAGCTCATTTGTACCAGTGCAAACATTTTGTAGCTTTCCAGAACTTGGTGCCTCAATACTTTTTCAGTATTCATATACTCTGAGAGTGAGTATATGGCAACATGTATGCCAAGATGAGGGCTGTTAAACTGAGTGCAAGGGACTACAAGGCTGTCAATTTGCAGGTCGCTATATTTATATAGACTTATTAAGCCTTATAGATTTAAAGCTAGTCTAGCTAGTTTGCTGTCTGCATAAATTGACCATTTGGCTCTGGGTTAGGCTTGGCATGCTGAGTGAGATATTTAGCCAGGTTTTTATACCCAATTTGCTCATGCGGATGAATTTTCAAAATGGGGACTGAATCTCAAAATGAAAGCTGGACAGGAGCCCAGTGTGGTCACAAACGAGGCGGAGAGGATAAACGAGTCTGGGCACAGCTGATCCTGTGGTGTGAGAGTGTAAACAAACGTGGGTGCAGAAGATGCGGTGGTGTGCGATGGTCAATGAGTGTGGGCACAAATGATTTGTTGAAGCGAACGGGTAAATCCGTCGATGATCCCGAACGATCCGAGCTTTCGATATATATTTCGGATGTTTATTTTTTTTATAGTTAAAAACCACGAGTTTGTTTAGTGTTAAATAGTATGATTTAAGAAATGAGGCAATGCAAAAAGTGTGTGGGCTTTAATTATAAACACTGGAGTGCTGAGATCGATGACAGGCTTGTGGAAGTGTCCCAAATTTTCCAATGTCTATATAATATACATCAGAAAATACTAGAGATCATATGCTTCTTATCTGTGGAAATACTTCTACTTGTTAATGAGATGAGAAATTGAAATATGCAAAACCTTTAGCTAGTATTGTTCAAAAGATAGGCAACTTTATAATACTTCATAGTTATGCATTGATACGTTAAAACTTACGGAATTATGGCAAGATTCAGTCTGGAAAGTGTCTGTGATTATTATTGGAACTTGTCAAATCTGTACTTTTTTAGGGACAAATGTTTTAAAGTTAAAAGTTCAAGTGAGTAGAATTTGTATGTGCTTTTTGAACACCCCACTCCACATTTAGATCCTTTTGCTGATTTAATAACCTCCATTCTTCTATGAAGATGTTCCTCTAGATTTTGTGGAGATTTGCAGTCACTTTTCCAATTCATCCATCAATTCAAGGTGTTTAATACGGTTGGAGCTCAATAGCAGGAGATCTTCCACTCCAACCCATGTAAAGCAGATCTTCATAGAGCTGGCTTTGTTCACAGGGATATTGTTATGTTGGAACAAGTTTGGGTTTTAAGTTATCTTATCCAGTGACATATACAATTAAGTTGAACTTTGTGGTAACATTTTGCAGAAGAATGTATGGTTGGAAATGTCGTATCCCAATAATTCCATTTCAAAAAAAGTGTTTATACTGGCTAGTGTTCTAGATTTAACCAAGTGTCTATGAATGGAATGATCTTATGGGTTGTGGTAATGTTTCTGTGCAATCGTTTCTCTGTGAAAGGAACGCTTAATTGTAGAAGGCAAGTTGACGAGCTGAAATTTCAAGCCTGTACGATAGTTTTGTACGTCATGAACACACTCCAGGCTCATACAGACTTTTACTGTATTACTACTCATTACGTATAACAGAAAGGTCCAAAAATCGCTAAAATCATATTAAGTAAACACTGAACTTATATGACGGACCCCCCCCCACACACACACACCGGCCTTTCAGAATGTTCAGCTCAGTATTACCAGTCTGTGGTATTATATTATATATTTCTCAAAGAAATGCTATGTCTAATTTTCATTTTAATTATAATTATTATTTCGTAAATATACGTTTTAGCTGCTAAAAATGTTATATCTTGCAAGACACATAACAGACTGTACTTCATATCTTACACCATTTTTTTAAAATTCCAAAGTGCACACACACACACACACACACACAGATGATCTTGCCCAGACTCTTTCCAAGTGTATCAGTAGCAGATATGATAATTGATGAGTGGATTACAGGACTGAAGGCTATTTTTAAAAAAGATACGCTGCATTTTAATCCATCTTCCTTTATAAACCTGTTAATGTTCCTTTAGTCCTGTGTGGGTGTGAGACTGGAAAAATGAACCGAAATGAACCAAATCTCTCACAGAACTGGACAAATTCACAAGCTAAACTACCTAAAAGTGCTGTGTTAAGAGAACATAGGAATGGTTTTCAACATGGAGACTCTCGAGGGGTTTGATTGGAAGTTTTTTTTGCGATGTCATTGTCACAAAACCTTGACATGATTGACCTCGGTGCAATGTGATGATTAACCATTGCTGGTGAACACTTGCAGATTGATCCTGGACAACTTTTCCACACACAATGTATGGATTAGGCATATTGTTAAAGAATCCATACATGGGCAGTTCTGAAACTACACTATATGGACCAACATTTGCGGACACCTGAGCACAAAGTTTCGAACATTCCGCACATTCAGGACTTATTTCCTGCTTTCTGAGAGAATGTTCCACAGAAATTTGGATATTTGTGCTCATTTAACACAAAGGTTTTTAATAAAGTCAGGGGCTGAAGCTAAGAAGGTCTTCAATAGTGTTGAAGTCAGAGCTCTATAGCTGGAGATCTTATATCATATTGCTGGCTTTGTGCACAGGAACTTTGTCATGCTGGAACAGGTTTGGGTCTCCTAGTTCAAGTGATCCAAAGACGTCTTGTGTCCAACTTTTGTGGTAGAACCACTATTAGTATCTACATGGCATCCCAGACGAGTGGAGTTTATTATAAAAGCAAATGTGGAATGGGATGTTCAAAAAGTACCTAAAAATCTAATGCTTAGGTTGTCAGAATAGTGTATGGACCAATAAAGAGAAGAGAATGAAGAAAAATGGACAAAGAAGAAATAACACTTTAGTGTTTTCTGCTTCATTACATCGATTTGCAGTACATCATAGTTCAGCACACAATGATCCTCCGACATGACCCACTGTTGTTGAGTGTTGTGGTTTCGGCTCAAGATCTTGTTACTGCAGTGTAACTCTTCTGAGTGAACATGCCACCATGCAAAACCTACAGTTTGTGTGTGTGTGTGTGTGTGTGTGTGGTAATCAATACCCATGTGTAATTTTTTTCACTATGAGTCAGCACTACTTTCTTAGCATCTGGGAAACACCGATTTATAGTGCCTTTTGGGCTTGGTTGATCATGTGTGGTGTTTCAAGAAAGAAAGTGGGATTTGTGTGTGGTTAGTTCCCTTGTGTAGAGTTTTTCAGTAGACGTACGCACTTGCAGTCAGGCGTGGGTGGCATTCAAATTGTGCGGTAGTGTTTTAACTGGTACCAACTGTACATTATTTACACCCTGTAGCTTAGTTAAACTTGAGATAAATTGCGTTGTCATCCTTGATTGATCAAATAATCTAAAAATCATTCCTATTTCTGCCTTCATACATATATACTGTATATACATATATATACTTGTGGTTTGAGTTGCTATAGATGCAGAAAAAGTACTCAAGTACCACTTTCTATTGGTGTGAATGGGACTGTTTATTTGATCCCAGTCCCTCCTGCTCCCCTCCCACCTGCTCCAGTAAATACTCCTGACCAATCCCGTCTTTCTAGACTTACCCTATCCAACCCCACCCACTCTTGAGTAAAGTTTCAACTGCACAGTTTTACCGATCCCATCTACTCCTGCACTAACTTTCAACAATCCCACCCACAGACATTCTTCTCTCCTGATACCTGATACGGACTCGAACCAGGATCGGCCACAACACAGAGTTTGGGGAAAGTGGTAACTCCCTGGTTAAGGCTTTGGATCAAGAGGTCATGGGTTTATATCCCAGCACCACCAACCTGCCACTGCTGGGACCCTAAATAAGGCTCTTAATGCTCAACTGCTTAGTTGTATAAATGAGACGGTCACTTTGTATATGGGCGTCTGCCAAATACAGTAAATGTAATGTTTGGCTAATCTTGGCTACTCCCAATGAGCAATTCTATCTGGTAAAAAAGAAAAGAAATAAATTGACCAATCTTACCCACTCCCAAAATAAAAAGGCTGACCAACACCAACCAATTCTGGCATCAAGTCTGACCAATCCTCCCACTTCTATAGATATTCTTGACCAATCCATGAGGTTTATAGCTATAGGAAAGACTATAGAAGTAGTTTCTTACTACATAACATGCTACTTTTTTATTTAGTTCATCCATCCATCCATCCATCCATCCATCCATCCATCCATTCAAATTCACGGTACCATTACACCCTTAAGATATATTTGTGTGTGGGTGTGTGTGTTTGCGAAATACATTTCCTTAATATATATATATATATATATATATATATATATATATATATATATATATATATATATATATATATATATATATATATGTTGAAAGTCAGTCAGATCGCGCCCACACGTTTGTGCGTACGCTACGTTTAGAAATGAGACGCCAGAGTTTAGCGGGTGGTGTGTCAGTAATAACGGTCCGTGGGAAACACAGTGCTCCATGTGTAGTTAAATGGACTAAACTGAATTGTGTGTGTGTGTGTGTCAGAATGGATGCTGGCACATGTACAGTGCTTTTTGCCTTTTCCCACACACACACACACACACACACACACACACATACACACACACACACACAGAGGCTACACTCCTCACTGTCAGTGTTTTTGAGTGAGTGGTACATTGAGTTATGTGGTGTGTGTCGGGCGTGCACACATACCCACAGCTGTACTCTTAATAGGCTCTGATGTTCTGCATTAAGAAGCTGTCAATCAAGAGTGACGTCATACTCGGACACTAACCGCACTGCTCGCACACACACATACACACACACACACCGAAACACACTCGGCGTGGGAAGGCCTGCGTCAATTTTTTTTATTTAGCTCACTGGCAAAAGGACCAAAGTGACCAGAGTGACCGAGTGTTCCAACAGCAACATGGACAGCCGTGTGTGTTTTGAAGAGCGTGTTTTAAAGTGTGTGTTTTTGTTGGCGTGAGCCGGGCTCAAAGGAGGATTTGTTTGCTCACGATGTCCCTTTTAGGTTTCACAGAGCTGAACATGGAATAATACAAAAACAGGGTTTTTGTAAACCGGTGTGTTACAAAATGGGATGAAGTTTACTAGGAAATGACAACTGAAGTGACACTAAAAAGGCTGCTTCTGAAAGGGGTTGAAATGAACTTAAATGTAGAAAATTGTCTGTCTGTCTCTTTGTCTCTCAGTCTGTCTTACTGTCTCACTTGCTCTCACTCTCAGACGTCACTCGCCACTCGATTTGCGCAGGAAGCTTTCGGGAAGCAGTACAAACAGACGATAGGGCTTGATTTCTTCCTCAAGAGAATCACACTGCCAGGTGAGACACACACACACACACACACACACACACACACACACACTAAGGTTTCACTGTCAGCACTGAGGGAGGTGAAAGTGAAGTTGACTGAGCTCGGAGTCATTAACACGTCTTTCCAACTTGCACATGCACATTGCAAGTGTATTATGTCGGGTGAACACAAGTGCACTCACTAAGACTCCTGCCTCAGTCCCATATGACACGTTTATTAGGTGATGTTAAGCTTCATAAGTGTTCCATGGGCTTTGGATTCAACATTTTCTTTCTTGGCATTAGGCTGAATTATAAATGTACCAATGGTGCCATGTTAAAGAGTTACAGGTATTAGTAGTAGTAGTATATTATATAATTGCTTTTTAGAGCTTTTGGAATATTTATTTGCTTTAACATTTGACTTTGTGACAGATACAAGGGGGGTTTTACACCAATTAGGCAACCATAAATGAAGCTCTGTATTATGTTGAGTCTCTGTTTTTTTTTTTTTTTTGGATCGTACAAATAAAAGCACTTCATCATTCGAATCTGTAAAGGGTCTACTTTACATTCTTAATAACAACAAAACGCTGGGCTTTTGTAAAATAAAGAAAACACAGAGGGCTCTCTCTGCCGTCTCTGTCATCTCTCTTCACAGACACACACACACACACACACACACACACACACACACACACACACACACACACACACACAAAACACCCTGAATCTCAGTGAATACTTTCCTCACAAACTTAATAAATATATGTACAGAAAGCTGGAAATGTCCAAATTCGACCAAATTCACATCGAAAACAGATATTCTCTGATTCTGTAATCCGTATAAAGTTTTTGAAGAGGTACAGTTTCTCTGGTGTCACCTCATTAACCGTCCGTGTGGAAACACAGCAAAAGTTGTGTTTGGTGTCCTGATGGTTCACGTAATTAAAACACCACAATTATTTTAAAACATTTACAAGAATATTTTGTCTTGTTGTTCTATGTTGAGTTTGGTTTCAGAAATAATAAACATTTGCATAAAGTATTCATATTTGTCCATGATTGATTAGAATATTAAAAATCTTGAAAAATATTAATTTAAGGTTCATACAAAGGTATGTGTGTGTATATTTTATATATATATATGTATATTTGTACCCTGCAAGGTTGTGTGTGTATTCTGAGTTACATTAGTGTCTTTCACATATACACTGGCAATAATAGCTTCTCATGGCTACTGCTGGATTTATTTTTTCGCCATATTTCTGGAGTTTCAGCCGCTTGTCATGTTTATTGCCGTCCCCTGAATGCCTGAATTCATAAATTGATCTAGGCCGAGTGTGTGTATTTTTCATGACAGTGGTGCACAGAAATGTCTCCCGACCTACCCAGTGCGCCGCGTTTATTTTCCAAGGCCGTTCCCATGCAGGCCGAAGAGAGCGTCGAGGACTTTTTTTGTTTTCGTTTTCACGCTCCCGTGCGCTGTCACTCAGCCGTGTGTGTGTCTGTGTGTGTTCTTATTTTCGGTGCATGGAATTCGCTTACCGTAAAGGCTCGAGCTGTGCATGTGCAGGGTCATTACGGAGCGTTCGGGTTTCTGTAGGAACCCTGTGGAAAGCGGTGGGATGGGGTGTGCAGGAGTGTGCCATGTGTAGTCTGGAGGAAGTGAGTCGTGAGATGGTACACTCTGTTACGCCACTTGATTTTTTGTTTTGTTTTGGTTTTTTAGCTAAAATTGTCTGTTTCGAATAGTTTTGCAATCGCAAAATTTTGGGGTCGAATGTTGTTGAAAGTGATGTCATAATGAGCTGACCAATCAGCATCTTTCATAAGCCTTAATTTAATTAAATTATATTTTCTTTCTTTCTTTCTTTCTTGCTTTCTTGCTTTCTTGCTCTATCTCTATTTAGCTACACTATGAAAGTTCTCAGTGTGACAATACAAACGTAGTGTCGAGTTGGTGAGAATAGAAATAGATGAGGTGAAAAAAAAGAATGTCAGACACGTCCCCTTGGGTTCCACTCCCGTTCTGTCGCCCTTATCCTTTTCTTTTTTTTTAAAATGAGAACGTTCTGTTTTTGTTAACACCACATTTATTTTTCTCCAGTAGTAATCTTGGCCGAACCCACAAGCACCAATAAAAAAACGGAGAGACACAAAGAGGGAACAAGATGATAAAAATATAAAAAGTAAGATGTTTTTGACACAGTATTGGAATGGACACATTTAAATGTTTGACGGTCCTCGTTCCATATTGAGGAAATGATTGCGAAACGGACAGTTTCATATGAGCTGTCAAACATTCTCAAATTTACTTGTAGATTTTTTTGTAATAGAAATGTCTATATCTATTGATATTATGATAGTTCATGCGTTTCTGGGGCTGTGCTTCGCATAGGTGGACGATGAAGACAGGACGTGTCCTTGAGTAAAAGTAGAGTAAAAGTGAATGTACATAAGTATGACTTCATTATAAGTTAAGGTACTAAATTTTGATTGGATTTGAGTATCCCTCCAAATTTGACCACATATGACCAGAAAAGTGGGGTGTCCCAATACTTTTGCTGACATTTTGTTTTCTTGTTTTACATGTAGTAAATGAAGGGGTAGTTTGGTCCGTTTTTATCGTCCACAGATTGATCCAATTTTTTAAATGTTTGTACTAGAATTTTATTTCAGGCTTAATTATAAAATGTAACATTATCATGCTCTGGAAATTGACCCTCTTTGGTTTCTAGAGCTTCGCTTGATTTGATTTTGGATTGCTGCTCTTTTTTTTCTTTTTTTTTTTTTACTGTCGAATTCCCGTTAGTTTCAATGTTTGTGGTTTGAGCGAGAGAAGGTTGTCCCTGGTCATTTGGCTGCAGGAGTATTTCAAACGGCCGAGGCTCCTGCTGACTCCACACCACACTCACACACTTTAACTGCTGAGACATCCAGCAGTAAAAACTATACAGCTATAATCATACGCCGTGCTGGGTTCAGCCTATATAACTGTCCGTCAGACGGGATTATTTTTCCACATACTGGCTTTTTGTGTTTTATAGATCCTTCAAAACGGAAAGTGGATCCTTCAAAACATGCTGGCTGTGTAATATATCTGTACTATCAGGTTTAGTTTTAGAGCCTTAA
>NC_060897.1:19310487-19315487 GCF_014805685.1 Silurus meridionalis | reverse complement strand
AAAGTTTAAAAACTAGTAAGTGCTTTATTTATCTACATTTACACACTAGCATCTTCAAAATAGTCCGCTTGCACGGGAATACAGCGCTCCCAGTGTTCCTGCCGCTTCTGGAACGTGTCCCGGAAGTCTTCTTTTCAAAGCGTGTCAAGCCCCTTCTGCGATTCGGGCTGGATTTTTTTTTCCGGGATTTGGTGTCAAAATGCGACCTTTTTGGAGCTGGAGCTTCATCATCGGGAAGGGGACGAAGTCCGCAGGAGCCAAATCTGGTGACTAGGGTGGGTGCGGAATTGAGATCACGTTGTCCCTTGGCGAGAAACTCTCGTGTGAGGAGAGCTTGGTGACGGAGTGTTCTAACTTGCGGTCCATGATGGAATCGCAGACGTGGTCAGAATAGCACCAGTTGCACAGCTCCCGATGTACAGGACCCTATGTAGGTCGGTGCTCCCTGTGACTGTGCATGCAGATTTGTTAATCATCTAGATTTTCTTCATTACTACACAGTAAATTTCAGGTGTACACTGGGCTTGAACACTTGACTTGGACACTGCCGGGGGGCTTGAGTACAAGGACTTTTAAATAGAGCCCTTCAGTGTCCTAGAATGCTTTTGGGCTCCGAAACTATAGACTGTTTAAGCCACGGCATCACGAATCCATGGCAGTGTGTGCGAAACAGTGTGTATGCGCATATGTTGTGCTTCAGTCTGCAGACAGTGTCTGTGCTTTATCAGCCTAAATGGGCGCTGATGTGTGCTGATGGCTCTGTTAGCCGCCGTGTTTATAACTCCGCCGAGCCACTTAAGAGCAGCGCGAGGTCCATCCCCCTCATGCATTCTCGCTCTAATGGAACGACCTGCCTATTTAACGGCTGCTAGCTGGCGCTAAGGACCAGACACACACTTCCCCTCCCCTTCAGACTCAGCTCTCTTGCGTTATGAGGTCCTCCGAGTTTTATAAAAAAAAAAAAACCCTTAGCCCTCGCCGTGAGCTTGAACCCCCATAACTCGACCCTTTTCCTGTATATGTGTGTGTGAGAGCGTGTGTTTGGGTTAAACAGTGTTGGTGGCTGTTAACGGTGTTATGTGAAGTTTATTTGCTCCGTTTAAATGTTCCAGCCTGACGTCGCCACAAAGAGCGCTCTCTGTTGCGATCAGCTCCCGCTCTGTGTGTTCTGCAGTGCGCCGGAGGTTTATAAATTAATGAGCATTTTCATACACGATCGTTTACGTGCGCTCGCGTTCCCCATGGCTTTTTCGGCATGCCCAGCGAACCCTGGCCGGTGCCAGTGCTACTTTTCGCATCGTGCTTCTTGCCTAGTCTTTATCATGGCCTGGTCTTTATATTGAATCAGGTTCAGTGTTTCTCCAGGTTGGGATTTTCTTTCCCCGAAATATGCAACAAAATCAAAAGAGCAAACACATGCATAGAAAACAGTGGTGTATTATGCGAATTACACAAACCTGAGTTTGAACTAAAGTATTGGGACACCTGACTTTCACAGCTATATGTGGATCTTTTTCCTCATGTTAACACAAAGTTAAACGCACACAATTGTGTAGAATGTCTTTGAATATGGTTGCATTAAATTAAATCACTTGAACTATGAGAACCAAACCTGTCCCAGCATGACAATACCCCCGTGCACAAAGCCAGCTCCATAAAGATTTGCCTTACATTGGTTGGAGTGGAAGATCTTGAGTGGCCTGCTGTAGAGCTACTGAACCCTACATCTTTGGGATGAATTTACTACCACCCTTTTGTCACAAAAATGCGTCGTCGTTTTCGAAAAGCCTCCGTTTTTACAGTCTGCGACGCGAAAACCGCGTTTTAAAATGTATTTACTTTGGAGAGCGTTTTCAAAAAGCTACTTGTGCAAAATAGGTTTTCAAACGAAAACCTATTGGTGTGGACATTGCCCCAGTAGAATATTTTAGTGTGTGTGTCTGTGTGAGTGTGAGAGAGACAGAAAGAGACAGAAAAAACAAGAGAGTGAGAGACGCCACAATGGCGGTCATTAAAGTAAACATTTCACGGTGAGAGGGACGAAGCGTAGCCATCACTCTTTTCTCTTCATAATCCGTCATGGATCCCTCTTTTGCTTTCTCTCTGTCTCTCTCTAACACACACACTCAGCTTAGACACTGCTGATGATTCGTCACGTTATCTTTCGCTCTCACGTGTAAACAGTTTATTTAGTGTTTGCTGGTCCTTCCTGCTACATGGGCATGCTGACATTGGCTGAGCAGATCCAGACCTCCGGCAAGAGATCCACACGCACTGATAACCCCGGAACACTACATTAGTAACCGCCACAAAACACACACACACACACACACACACACACACACACACACACATGAGAGACGAGGTAGATCTGTAGTACAAGATCTCAACAGGCTGATAACCCCCCGATCACGGCATTAACACACACACACTCTCTCTCACACAGGATTAACGTTGTGCGTGTGTGAGTACTGGAGACAGGAGCCGCTGGTCTAGATTAGATTAGAAGAGAAAAATGATCATCAGTGCCGTAATGTACACAAAAGCCTCAAGGAGGTGAACTTCGATCACTCTAGCTTTAACTCTTAACACTAATGACCTTATAGACCTTTCAGGGCATCATATTATCTTTTCAAACCTCAATATATAAAAAAACTAAACAAAACGAATATTCTGTGATATTAGCCAGACTGGAAATAGGTGCGTTGCAGAAATCTTTTTCCACAGACGTGTCTTCACTCTTGATCCATTCTTGTGTTGAATCTTCTAGTTAGTTAGTTTCATTATCCACAGACTAGAAATCTGCAGACGACAGCATCACATAAAAACAACACAAAAATTATTTAAAATGTTATAAGAATCTTTTCAAATTCACACAGATACACAACAAACTGTGTCAAAAGCAAAACCACACAAGAATTGGACAGTGAATGAGTGGAAGAAAGTTTTGTGGAGTTCAAATGTGACATTTTTGTCTCTAACAGAGAAATGTAAGTAAAACAGAGTACAGGAGAGATGATGTTAACAGACTGCATCACACTCACAGTGAAACATGGAGGTGGAAGCTTAGTGGTTTGGGGTTGTTTTGAAGAAGGGAAGGTTGGAGACTTATTCTGGAATAACTTTTTTTTGTTTTGCTTATTATAAGTATATAAAACCCTAATTCAGTGTATTTATGTATCAAAGTCTACTTTAAAAAAGGCAAAAGCTACATAATGAGTTTAAGATATAAGCATCTAGAATATATCATTAATTTATTTTAATTGCCTAAATTACAATGTTTAAACATTGAAAACAAGCATTTGATCGTAGTAAAGCAGCAGTAAATCGTGTTTGAATACAGATAAGATACTGTTGTAGTAGACCAAAGCTGTAAAAAGAGAATAAAGAGAGAATCGCAGCAAGCTAACAGGCTTAAAAAGAAAGGAAAAAATAAGCATCGGTGTACAAATGCACAAGCATTCGCTGAAAACCACAACAGTGACTAAAAGCTTTGTTTACTTTTGCTGTTATTTGCTGCTGTTAGATTGAGTTTTTGTTCGCACCTTTTTAATTGGATCCACACTAATTTACAAACAAACTGTTTACACAACAGCAATTCATTAAACAGTACCATTTTCACATGATGAGGATTGTACAGTTTTTGCTCACTGTGCTGGTGATTCGTCTTCATCCGTGACTTTTTGGTGACTCGTCACACTTTTTCCCGCTGACGGTTGACCCTGTACTTTCCACTATTTTGCAAGCGGCTGTGTTACGTTACTATCACGCTAACCAGTAACTTGCAGCCCAACTAATCAATAACTGCATTTGTTGACAACGAATTTCAGTATAAATTATTATCGATTAGTTGTTGCAGCCTTATTGTGAATAAATATGTGTTGCGTTGAAGGTTTTAATTTCGCCTCTTATATTTATTGAACATATTGAATAAAATGGTCAAACAGAAATGCACGCTGCATTAATCATACATCAAAAAATATATAACAGGTGCCATTAAAATGAATTTGATGGGTTTGAACAGGTCCTATAAACTTCAGGAGAGAGGAAGTTGTTGTATTTCATGTATTATTTGTGTTATAATGATGCTGTTATAGGAAATCATTAAACTACATGGTGGTTATGGATCCCTGTGGCCCCTAATTGATTTTATTTATTTATCTCCCCTAAATGTTTTAATTCTTTACATCTTTATAGCAGGCTCTATTCAAAACTCCTTACTTTTGGATTTTTGGGGACCCTCAATGTGTGTGTGTGTGTGTGTGTGTGTGTGTGTGTGTGTGTGTGTGTAACCATAGTCTCTCTGTGATGGTCATGTCCAGAGCAGATAAACACCCCGTCCTCCTTCCTACAGGAAATTTATATGTCCATGAACCCGAGCGCAGTGTTGCCGTCCCTATTTTTGGTAACAATAGCTTTTATGAAAATATTTCTCCAGCGAAACGCATTAGTATGTTTGTTATTGATAATGAATGAGCCATGTCAGGAGTACGTTTCACCATAACCGCCAACATATTCTGCGGCTTCTCGTTTCACATGCAAAAATCCTTCTTTTGGCGGTGTGTGTGTGTGAGTGTGTGTGTGTAAGAATCATATGTCCCTTCAAGCATAGGAATATCTGACTGATTGAACATTGTGGGGACATTCAGTCTTTTCATAGCATTTTATTGTGTTCTTATTAATGATGTCAATGAAAGCTTTACACATTTGGTCCCATTTGCTGTTATAATATCCTCCACTCTTCTGGGAAGATTTTCCACTACATTTTGTTGAGTAGTAAAATTTTATGCTGAGGTTGTTATAAGAGCAAATGGGGAACTCAATGTGGAGTCGAATGTTCAAGAAACGCACAGCAATCTTATGCTCACGTGTCCACATACTTTTGTCCGTATAGTGTGTATCGATTGTGATAATCGTACATTGGGTTTTGTGCATGAGTCAGCTGTACAGACTGTGTTTGTGTGTCTGTGTGTGTAAGTTTGATTGATATGCATGTAGAA